>NW_007727552.1:339486-379733 GCF_000696425.1 Galeopterus variegatus
ATAGGGATGACCGGTGCGCTCACAGCGCTCACTGGCTGAGCACGGTGCGGCCAGGTCTAAAAAAAAAAAAAAAAAAAAAAAAAAAAAAAAACAAATTGACCACTTCATAACTACCCTTCAACATCACATGCTTATATTCATCACACATCCTTTATTCCTATTCTTTCCATTTCTCTCCATTTAAAAAATGCCATACAACCTTCAAGGTCCAATTCGAGGTGCATCCTTTTGGTGAGAAAGCAATCATTCCATTCTGTACTCGGTTTTCCTTTGCTAAATGCTGCATGATGTACTTCAGTATTAATTATTTTATGTACATGTCTTGTCTCCCCAAATAAAACACAAGCTCCTATGCAGCAGAATCTGTGTCTAAACATTTTTTTTTCTTATAAAATTTAAGTTTACAAAATACGACTTTTCTTTCTTGCCAATTGGTAAGAAAACCAAAATCCATTATGTTTATAATTCTAATGAACAAGAAAAATAGCTACTGGTTTGGAGTAAAAAACAAAATGCTTAAATGAAATATTACAATGAGGGACTTTTGTAAAAGACCTTAAACCCTAATATTTATTTAGTTACTGCACAAGAAGATAAGAATTAAGAATGGAAATGAAATTTTATTAGAATCTTGGTAGAATCACAAGTAACAGGTTTAAGTCATTTAAAACTAATTTCTTTAAAATTTGACGTGCATTCTAAAAAATAATGTCTCAATGGGTCAGCAATAGAATTAACCCTATCACAACAGTAACTTACATAAGTCATTAATATTCTTAAATGTGACAAAACACAATCGACATACAAAAGTCCAGCATACCTGTCACGCAGACATAACCCCTAGCGCTTGAAGCAATGTGATAAAACAGCCTGGTAAGTCAAGGATCACCAAGCAAGGCTCTCTTTTTTTAGGTCGATTCACAACCAGACTCAACATTCAACACATCAGTTATGTCATCATCACTGATCTTTTGGGGTGAACAAAAGTATAACTTTAAAAATTCTTCACTTCCAGACAAAAACACACACCCACACCCATACCCACACATAGCAAAATAAAACCAATAGGAGTTCAAACTGCACGTGGGGAATAGTTTCATTTATAAACAAACTGTTTCCGTGTATCTTCTGTTAAACAAAGTGCTTAAAACCATAGTACAATGCCTTTGTAGAACAAAACATCTCCTATAAGTTAATTGAGTTGAAAATTATCTTGACAATTGTTCCACAAGGTCAAAAAATTAGGAAAAATAGCTTAAAGAACCAAAATTGTATACATTAACGTTTACGTAAAATCTGCATGTTAATGAATTTCAAGTCCCACAAACTTGGCAGAATGTTGAAAGCAATGTTTATAAACATCTGACATAATATATTGAGTCCCTGGCTTATTTAAAAGTGTTCCTATGAAAATAATTTTAAGTAGTTAAGCTACAAATTTCCTTTATTTTGAAAAAAATTATATTCTATTTCCTTCATAGATGGTCAATGTAAAGAAGTTTAAACAACTCTAATTCTCATCTAATAATATGTAGAAAGCAGATACACACAAAAGCTTTATTTAGATAAATTGGACAAAGAAAACTACCATTTCCTGATTTTCTCTCTCAAACCTCCCCACCCACCACCTTGATTCTGCAAATGGCAGAGTAAATTAAAGCTCCTTTCTTCTACATCAACTCCTTTGTCCTTTCAAGGTTACCTAATCATATTCATCTTTTAAAATGAAGTAAGAAACATTTCAAAAGCTGTATTCACATTAAATCAACTTTCTGATTCGTGCATTGCAGGAATAAAGCAATGTAATCACATCTTAAATTGGTGTACAGCAGGCTGTCTCCCTTATCCTAGTTCTCAGGATTGATGAAATGAATAGTTTTAAAATAGCACTTTTTGAAATGACATGAGAATTAATAGTGCATAATTACCTCAGTGTTGACAAGTGAGAGATGTTTAACTCCTTAAATGAGCTTTCCTAATGAATCAGTGTCAGAGAAAGTCTCTACTGCTAGTACATTCTTGATTGATACCTAAGGGGACTGATTTAACCATGAAGGTATACTAAAAGCCAGTTTTTACAAACATTTAGATAAAAATTAAATGAAACAACTTTCACTTAGTATTTGGAATTTACTTAAGATTTTACTACAGGTTTCTGTAGTATTCTAAGTGATCATTACTAGGAAAATCTTATTTTACATTTTATTTGTCTACTAAAAACATTCAACCTTTCCTTACATTTGCAGCAAAGCAAACTTTAGTTTTTTGTTTGTTTGTTTTTTCATTAACGGGATTTTTTATTTGTCACTATTAAAAGTCTGAATTTTAAACAGATTCTTGGACTGGTGGTTCATACCCATCAGCTCGTTCAACTTTAGCACCTGTTTCATCCTCAGTAGCTTTTCCAGAACTACTACCTTCACCATGAAGCTCCAGGAGTTCTCCCAATTCAAATTTGGGTTTCTTTAGCATTTTTATTTTTTAAGGAAGACATCATGAAGATGATAAATAGACTGGCAAGCCTTTTATGTCTTTTCCAATGCTATCTGGAATCAATTTATTGACCACATCTTTCAAGTCACTGGTCTGCACCTCTTGAGTCATGATTTCCATCATCTTTTTCAGGATTTGGTGGACCTATTGGTGCTGAGCATAAGAAGTCTTCTGTATCTGATTGTTGCACTTTTTAGTAAAACCGACAGAGAACAGACGAAGAGCGAATAATCATCGGTAGACTTGACATCAACATGAGCTTCAATCATGGTCTGCCCTGTTTTGACCATGGAACACATTTTGTCATGAGTAAGATCCATGCCATGGAAGTTAGTCAGGCAGTTTTTGCCCTGGACATCCTAATTAGCTTGAATTTTCTAAATGCAACATTATCATTCTGCAGATCAGCAAGCCTTGCTTCAAACACATGACCTTTGAGGCCATCAGATGCAATTTTGGTTCCTTGAGTCCTGGTGACTAGTGTTTTTCCAATATTTCTTATATTGAACATAGCAGGTGCTTTCACATCATACCAATCTTTCTTAGAAAATGGACCAACCACTTTCTTCTTGGCTCCCTTCTTGCTGCCTTTTGTAAGGCGCTTGTTCTTGACAACCACCACAGCGCTGCTCAGAGAGCCTAAAGCTGAACTTTATTATTAAACTCTCTATCACAGATAAGGAAAAAGCAAAAATTAAGGTACCGGATTTAGAAAGTAGTATAGAGAGTGTGTTTCTGACCCTAATCTTTAAGGACTGCAATGAGGACAACTACAATAAAACAAAATAAATCTCAATTTTTTTAATAGAAATCTTTTAATACATTTACAAAATTCATAAAAATGTTATCTTTACCTTGTTGAATGTTAACATTTTATATCTGCTTCTTGTCTCTAATTTATGTGAATTAACTTGTAACTACAAGTTGAATGTCCCTTATCCAAAATGCCTGGAACCAGAAGTGTTCTAGATTTTGAATTTTATTTGGATTTTGCAATATCTGCAAAATTATATGTACTGGTTGAGTATCCCAAATCCATTTCCTTTGAGCATCATGTTGGCACTACAAAAGTTTTGGGGTTTGGAGCATTTCAAATTTTAAATATTTGGATTTGGGATGCTCAACCCGCATACTGTTCAATTCTGTTTTAAACCCTGTCAATAAAACCAAAACAGATTTATATTTCTAAATACTCAGAATGGAGAAAACTGAACACGCTTTCAGCAAAACAAGGTGATGAAATGTAATACAAGGCAGCTATAATTTACTATTTTTCCAGGCCTTTCACATATAGCATCTGCCTAGCTTAAGTACGTATAAGGCTCTGGGCTAAGATTTTATATTTAGTCCTAATAACCTTATAAGAGGTAGATAACATTATCCACATTTTGCGGATGAGGAGGACTATATTTAATGGAGGTTCGTGCCCCACAGTCATACAGATAGTAACAGGTAGAACCTGATATGAACTAAGACTACTGGAATGCAGAGCCAA
This sequence comes from Galeopterus variegatus, assembly GCF_000696425.1. Lineage (NCBI taxonomy): Eukaryota > Metazoa > Chordata > Mammalia > Dermoptera > Cynocephalidae > Galeopterus > Galeopterus variegatus. The sequence continues at coordinate 343,475 of NW_007727552.1, forward strand.
CACACACCATGGCTGCCTTGGGTTGAATGTCCCCAGAAAGCTTAACCCCCACTGTGACAGTGTAAAGAGGGTGGGAAGTCCTATTATTGTAATTGAAAGGTAGGCCTTGAAGAGGTGATTAGATTGTGGTGGTCAGGGGAATGGTTCTGAGGGCTTTAAAAGGACAATGAATAAGAAGGTTGGTCTTCCTCTCTCTGCTCCACCATTTTCTACCATGTGAGACCCCTGGGTCACTGTTGCCGCCACCAAGCCTTCACCAACTGTGTTCCCTGGACTTTGGATTTACCAACCTCTGAAACTGTAAGCAATAAATTTCATTTTTCTTACAAATTATCCAGTTCTGTGTATTTTGTTATAAGTAACAGAAATGGACTAATACAATGACTGACAAATATTTTTCCATTTAGATTATCTTTACAGGATTATCATTGTTTTAGTTGTCAGTAAAATGAGGAGGTGTTAGATTGCATTATTTTTTTAACTAATTCAATATTTATGAGAGGGAAACCAAATGCCAGCACTCTCCCAGATTCTAGGACTACAAATGCCATGGCACAGATGAGGCCCTTCTCACCTGGAGGCTACAGACAATATTCAAGGAGGGTTTAATTTGCAATTAAGTGCCTTATCTAAGAGAAAGGCAGGGGAAGGACATGGATAAATATGAGAAATTCTTGACCAAGTACCCTTGGAGCCTCTGAGAGTGAAACAGTGAGATCAAAGTGTGAGGACAATGCAGCCTTAACACGCCTGCCAGAAATGGCCCTCCATCTGGGTGGGCAGGGAATATGTCATCTGGCACAGGTGGAAAGCAGGAGATTGTGGCTAGAATGTCTGCCCTAGGAATATAGTGCTCTGGGTGAACAAACTGCCTTAACCTTCCTTAGGAAGCCAAGGCCTCTGTACTTGCAATCCACTCCCATATACAAACCGTGCCACTTTTCTACCCAAACTCAAAAAATTGGGCATCCGAAATGAAACTAGATCATCACCAGCCAAATTCTAAGCTTCAGTCTTCTGAGTTTCCTAAGTAATAAGTTACCTAAAAGAATTAGATACTTGAATGCTTAAGCCCATTCTAGACCTATTAGTCATTTAAACTAGGTGCCAAAGTTCATTGAGGCATTTTACTTAATTGGCACCATAAAATGTTTTTTTTAGCAGAAATATACTGAGTTCCAAACATGCAGGTTAAACATGACTTTTTTGGGGCGGGGGGGAGAAATAAATCAGCAATTATAATTGGAGACTTCAACACTCCTCTCTCAGTAATTTATACAAACACAGTACACAGAATATCAGTGCTATTGAACAAAACTATCAACCAATTCAACCTAACTGAAATTTTCAAAACACTGCACTAAATATCTGTAAAGTACTCATTCTTTTCAAGTGAAAATGGAATAATCACCAAAGTAGACCATATTTTAGGTCATAAAACAAGTCTCAGATTTAAAAGGATGAAAATACTACTCTGATCAAAATGCAATTAAATTAGAAACCAATAACAAAAGATTACTGGAAAATCCCTAAATATTTGGAAATTAAACAATACAATCCTAAATAACCTAGAGTATGAAGAAATCACAATGGAAATGGAAACTATTTTTGAACTTATTGATAATGAAAGCACAATATGTAGAAATTTGTAAGATGCAGCTTAAGTTGTTTTTAAAGGTAAATACATAACATCATTTATTTATTTATTTATTGCTATTATGTAATGGTATTTATTATGCAGGAATATTATTAAATTTGCTACATTTAAAACATGGCATCTTAAAGCATGATCAGCCAAGAAATTTTAGTCAATGTTATATTTCACAAAAATTTCTGAATAGAAATGTGTCTAGATAGAAAAAAATCAAGGCTTGATTTATTCATCTGCAAATTAGAGATGAAGGAAACTATTTCTTAGAGAATATTAAATTAGCTATTGTATAGAATGAGCCTGGTAGAATCTATCACACAGCAGGTGCTCAAAGATGTTCACATTTGAATTGTAAAACAAAAGGACTTCCTATTTATTTATATTGTAAAAAATCTATGAGAAAACAGTACTCCTGTTCATCAGTTTCAAACTAAATCAAATAATTTTGCCACATTTACCAAGTGTGTAGAGATTTATATTGAAAAAAATATTTTAAAGTGTAGCATTCCAGAGGTAAAAACATACTTTACATATTACTTTGTAGGTAATGTTCCCTTGATTTTTTTTTAAAAAATTTCCTATCTTTAGCAGAAAAATAAAAAGTGTTAAAGTTAAAATAGAAAAAATCTTTAATAATAAATACTCAATATTGGCTCTTCCAACTTTTTTAATGTATATGATGGAAACGCTTCGCACCAGCCAGACGTGTCAGACAGACACTAATAGGCTGAAGTGGGATGTGGGGAGGAGCTGGAGGAGAGAAGGACCACGATTGATGAGACTGCCCCCTCCCCTCCTCACCCCTTCAAGGGATGCCCTTGAAGATCCCTTTTGCTCTCTGAGAGGAACACTGTTTTAGAAACAGCAATATCACAACATCGTTCGCACTCGTAATTTTAACTTCATAGATGTAAATTTAAGACTGCAGGGCCAGTCCAAATATTCTGGGCCTGAAATCCTGCTCTTTGATCAGAAGTGCCCTTAATCAAGTGGAACATGGTAGAACTTCTTCAGGAAGACATGTTCTCAAGTATAAAATTTAGATATTCCAATCTCTGAACTGGTGTTTAGCGAGGAGTATGAGGCAAGGAACCGACTTTTTTGTATTCTTCCTGCAAAACAGTGAGATTTGGAGAAAGTTGTCTAGTCACAGAAAGACATTATCAAGCACTACATGATGACCTCTGGAAACCATGACCCCCCCCCCATTAAAATAATGCATTTAACAGCTTCTAAAGTTTACAAGATTCTTATCTGCTCTGCTGTTGCAGAATCAAATGACTTTCTTGGCCAGGGAGAATTCAGGTTCAATTTTTTAGTCCCTATTCTGTAACCCTCAGTCAGCCCTGTAGGAAGGTAATTACCAGGGATAGAGGGATGGTCCCTGCTGTTTCATAGAAGTAAACTCAGGAGCTAAATTAAGGTACTTAAAGGTAAACTTGCAGGTTGTACAGAGCCTGGCTGTTTGACTCCTGTGGATTCTAGAGCAGAACACTAAACACTTCTTTTTACTCACAGAGCAGCTAGAGAATGGGCAGCAGAAGCACCGTTTTCTCGGTCATCCCCTCCAGCTCCTGCTAATCAAAGGGAGTCACACAGCTAAAAACCTCTCGCTAAGGTTTTAAAATGCAAGTTTTAATGTTATTTCATTGTAGTGTCCTTGTACTGAAAAGCGTTTATTATGTAGTTTCAAATTTACCTGAATGTTAAAAAAAAAAAAAAAAAACGAAAGAAAAAGACCACAGCAGGAAAGCTGCCATTGTGAGAAAGGAGGACATAAAATTCAAGCAATGAATTAAAGAGGCAAATGAAGGAACTCTTTTCCTTTATTAGAAATAGGAGAAACAGATTGTGCTCATCTCGCTTAGGGCCAACAGCCGCCTGCGTGGATCGCAGCCAGCTTCAGTCACAACACTCACTCCAGCTCTGCTCTGTGAAAAGAGGAAGCCAGATGGGCTATTTACTTTCAACAAGATAATTCTGGAGGAAATTGTTATAAGTCAAAGAAACTTTTTAGCTTCATCTGCTATTTTAGCCTCTAAACTGATTCAGGAGGCAGTGGGGAGGGTTCCGTTAGGAAAGAAATAAGAGACCTGGGAAGAGAATTGGGGGAGCAGCTGAACGCACGGTGCAAAGCTTGGGCAGCAGGGTCGTCCAGTGCATGTGCCTCGAGGTCACACAGCCCGGGCTCACCTCCTCACTCTGCGAGTGACCCCTATGACCCCGGACAAGCTCTCTGATCTCCTGAAGCTCCAGTTTCCTCCTGCGTAACATGGGGACTATAGCAGTGTCACAAGAGGTTGTAAAGATTAAGTGGCATAAATCAGGTACAGCACTTACACCACACAACATCAGCACTTGATAAACAATGGGCATTATTTTTATCCATTTAATTTTCTCTTCCATTTGCAAGATGTAAAGGGAATCCATCACAGATATACATATAGTACAAGTATAGATATAGATATAGATCAATCTATGACTACACAATTCTTAAGAACACACTAAGAGCTAAATGTTATATTAGTCTACTAATCATACTGATCATAGTCTATTGATGACATTTATATGCTTGAAAAGAATGCCTCTTTTATTTTACTACCACAGAGATAAAATAAAAGAATCCAGATAATTTTATCCTTGGAGCAAAAATTTAAAGAGATTTTTCTACCTCAACATTGCATCTTTAAGAAAGAGAGCTGTAGAGTGAATATAGAAAATTTCATTAAATTCTGATTTAAACTTCTGATATATAATGCTTCCTAACTAGAAAGGCAGAGTTTTCCCCAACAAACTGCAAATAATGACTACTGGAACAAAATTAATATAATCTTTATATGCAAATACTATGGAAAAGGCATCTACCAACTTTGCTTTTAGAATACACAACAAATAAATATTACTTATCAAGCAAAAACTAAAAGTATTCATAATAAGTTAGGAGATCATTAGGCATCCAAGTTAATCTACTTTTCTTTTTAATACTTATAATCTTGTTCAATAATAACTGATGATTCTAAGAGAGTAAAAGATACTCTCAGAACAAAATAATATAGAATTCTGTTCCGTCTACTGAATTTACCACTGAAGGAGAAAGGACATACATTTTTAGAAGGATTATTCAACATGAAGGACTAAAATAAAAATGGTTGCCTGGTTATCTTTGGATTGACTTTGAGAATATAACAAACATTCTATTTCACTGTCATATTAAAGAAACAGCATCACTATTTTTTGTAACACACTCTCTTTCTGAAGGGGGAAAAATCCCAAAGAAATAACCAATTTATTTTACAAAATTTATTTATGGTTCCAATGAGACAAATACAAAAGCAAATAACACATTTTAAAGTTATTTAGAAAATTTAAAAAGAATCGCTACTATATTTCACTTTTTACAACCTTAGTGACTCAATCCAGCTGTGACCAAGAAAAACAAATAAATGTTGATGGTATGAATATTTGAAAACAGTCTGAGAAAACACATACATATCTATGCTACAAACTTAAAGATTTTATGCCCAATTAAGGCCAGCAAATAAACTGAGAAGAGTCTGCAAGGAAAGATAACAGAAGTGGAAATCATATCTTTGTTTTAATTATCATTTATACACTTAATATAAAATAAAATTTCCCTAAGTACTACAGAAAAGCAAACAACAGAGCAAGACAATTTTATGTTTTCAATAAACTGGAAATGCGCAGGAGAACTGATTCCCTTGAAAACAACCTAACAGGGTTTTCATGACACTGATTCTGAACAGTGATGAAACATTAAATAAAACATGAAATTGATTATGCTTTCTCTTCTACACCCCGTATTTCCCCCCATTTTGAAAATATCTATTATTTCCCTAACTCAAAGGCCAAAAATCTAATAGACTTTGCTATTCCATTTCAACCACTGGCTTAACCCCATTCTGAGCAGCTTCAGAAGTAACACTGCCTGCCTGCTCTGTCATTGAGTCAAAGGAAGCTGAACAGTTTAGTTGGGAGAGCAGTTTTCCTTGGGCCTCCTGCCTCCTACATATCTTACTGGATATGCCAAAACTTCAAGGGACTGACCACTCTTTTACCTGGGTTATTTCTCAGAATTGCTTTTGCGGATGAGAGGTGAGGCAACTTCTCCCCCTGGACAAAGAGCAGACTCACTTACTGCTTGTTATATAAGCAGTGAATCCCCCAAGCTCAGAGTCCCTCTGCTGCAGTGCAAACTCACTCATACACAGTCTCCATCTGGACCTTAGGATTTGGTGGCAAGGGCAACTGACACCAATATGCTGATGCTCAGGCTGCTTACTGTGCCAGGAGTAATAAAATCCTTTGTCTCTGACAAAGGAGTGGCATGTCTTCTGCCAGCAACCATGAAACAGTAACAGGCTAAATTATTAGTTTCTAAGCAGGGTAAAGTCATATCTCAGACCCGACAGTTTGGGCAGAGGAAGGGATTCTGACAGTAATGTGGCTGTCTGGAGGAGGCAGAGAAAGGGTGCAGAGGTTGGGTTCAGGAATAAGAAAAAACTGCTCAGGATCTGGGTGTGAATGCTCTTATCCAAGTGGTGGGCAGCATGTGTGGAGGGGAATAAGGGTCCTGCTGTCCTGCCTACTAGTGAGGCTGAGAGAGGAGGGGTGGGACTGAAACATGCTACACAGTGGTACCCTGGTTGCTGCTCATTCATTCTCCTCCAAGCAGGGGGTGGGGTGTTATCATAACAGTGGGGCACCACGGCCCAACAGAAAGGCAATGTGGGTGTGGCTGCTGAGCTGCGGAGTCCCCAACACTGAAACAATGGTTCCAATAAGAATGACCTTGCTATCTGATATAGGTCTTTGGGTGGACCATCAACATTAGAAGTCGGTTTGGTTGAGCCCCAAATGGACAGTAAATGTGCCTTGTTGACATGGAGCCACTGTCTCCCGCCACACTACTGATCCCTCTCTTACCCTTTACTCTGACCTCAGCTGCTTTAAGGAGAATGGTGTCTGGGCTGCATCCAAGATCCCCTATCCTCCAAAGACTGAAAGCCATACACACCTGTCTGGTATCATAGAAAACAGAGGGATTCTAATAGTTGTAGCTCTGTTGGATACAGACATGCAAGTTACCATTTTACCTGATCCATGGAGGGAAAGGAACAGGGTCTGGTGCCTCTTAGTGGGTACAGGGAGCTGAAATAGCCTTGTAAAGGAGCCCTTTGGGCCTAATGTGGTGTTGTGGTGGCAACTCCCATACCAATCACACAATAAGAACTGATGCAGTACATGTTGGTACTTCCCAGTCCCCTAAGTGTCAGAAGGGATGTTCACCATTCAGCAAGTATGGCACAGAGAGAGGCCACTGCCTACTACAACAGCACCACTTCTTGATGGAGCCACAAGTTCATCCTTTTTTTTTCTTTTCTTTTCTTTTTTTTTTTTAAATAGCGGCTATTAAAAAATTGAACATCTGTCATCCCCATTTTCAGGTGGGTCTACTTACTGAGGTGGAAGGGGCCTAACAGGCCCTGCTGGTCAAATGGAAACTGTATACTCAAAGTGCAGCCAGTCTGGCCTTAGCACATCAGCAACTCCTCTGAAGGAGCCATATTCCTCCCTCCGCCCCCAGAAACAGAGCTGCTGGGTTGGCAGGGTTCTCGGAGGCTTCCTCCCACCACACCTGGTTCACTGATGGCTTGGCCCAGTTCAGAGCTGATGTTGTGCTCTGAAGAGCAGTGGTCATCCAACCCCAGTGACAACTATAGAAGACCAGCTGTGGTGAAGGCCAGTTGACACAATGGTCAGAATTGAAAGCTGCTACCGTGTCAGACAATGCTCCAAAGTTCCAGGCATTTTATATTTTACAGACTCCTGGAACACTGCTAACGGCCTGTCTGGTTTGCCATGTGTAAGGCATAGACTGGCAGAGTAAAGCCCCTCTGTAAGGCTACAGACTGAGAAAATAAATCACAGCTGCTGATAGCATGGGTCACTGATACAGATGCCTCTGGTAAGTGCCCCTTCTCTGATGAGAACAATTAGAATCAAGCTATTGATCAAACCTGCTATACAAAAAAGAAAAAGTCAAGTATACATGGCTGGTTCTGAACTATTCTCCTGTGCCCAATGCATCAATGGCATCTCCCAAATATGTCCCACACCACATACCCATGCAAACTCACAGACAGGAGCAATCTTGGTTCAGTCTGACTGATACAAATTCACAGGCTTCTCCCGACTCCCAAGCGGGCTTAGGTTATGCCATGTATTCAATGGAGGCTGCAGCTACTCAGTGACACCATCTACATGGCTTAATCAAAGCAGTGATGATGATTCCAATCAAATGTAGCAACAGATACCAGACTACAGTGACCTGTGCTCTCTATGTAGGGTACAGTGGGCCAAGAAATGGCTTTCCATTAGGCAGAAGAGTTGCTTTCTGGAACATATGTTGCTCCCTATTATTACTGGAAATGACACCAAAGGTCAGCAAGTCATTCCAAACTTCCTTGTACTGATCATATTAGATAGCAGACTTGACTTAGACTGTATGAATTAAGACCCACTGGTCTCCTGGGATTTATTCACAGTAGGCTGAATCAGAGGAGGCGGGGAGACTAGATTAGGTCAATCTACAGGATGGCCTCATCCTGCTGTTTAGCATCCTATTAATCATAGCCCTAATTAAATGCTGTATGAGACAAGTTAAATAGATTCGTTTCCAACCTCTGTTGGTCTGATTAGTCAGAGTGATCATGGAGTGGTATATTCATATGAAAATTCACCAGAAGCCAAGATGGTGTAGGGTAGTGGTCAGTTTTGAGAGAGGGTTTTCTTTGGGTCTGTTATAATTTCTAGTTGTCTTGCTGGGTATACCAAGATTGCACGGTCCTGACTACTCTTTTACCTGGGCCATTTCTCAGGGATGTTTATGCACCTGATAACCTTAATAAGTGACGTAATGTCTATCCCCAGACAAAGAGCAGGTTTGTTTACTGCTTGCTATAAAAATGGTGGATTCCCCAAGCTCAGCAGTCCTCATCTACAATGCAAACTTACTGCATGCACAGCATTCATCTGGGCCATATCACATCATCCCGTGGATCTGGGGGGACAGGAAACTGGTGCAAATATGATGATACTTACACAACTTGCTGTACCATGAGTCTTGAAGTGCTATGTCTTGTGTCATAAATCTCATGTCTCCTGCCAGCATCCAGGGTATTTTTAAACAGGCTTACTTACTAGTTTGTAAGCATGGTAAAAATCAAATCCCAAACCCAACATGCTTATGTCTGGCTTAAACCACCTCTGGCACATGATATAAAGCCCAGTTCAGGCAACCATCCCCATACTCAATGTTCAAATATATAAAACTACACAGGTGTCCTAAAGTTGAACCTACTCTTCCTGGATTCTTCAATGCAAGCAAGAGGAGACTATTAACACGTGAATGTAAACACCAGGATCACTTCGCTATCGTCTAGAACCTAAACCAGTCTAGGACCTCCACACACAACTGAGTTCCAGCTCCTTCACAGGGGTATGAGGGAAAGAGCACCACTTCATTATACTGTAGTGTGGTGGAGAAATACTAAGTATATCAGATATTGTGCTATTATAGTTTGGGAGGAGGGGTAAGCTGTGGTATGGCCTGGGAAGGAGGTGAATAAGGAATGCTACTAGCCATAGACAAAACATATATTTTTAATTCCAAGCTTGATTTAACAAAATACAACAAGTCAATTAAACAATGAGCCTACCCTTACAGAGGCAGGAGAACGGTGAAAAGACCCTTATTTATAAAATTAGGTCTCTGCAAAAGGAAGGAAATGCAGGAAAAGTGTGCCCAACTCAGGGAATAAAAGGAGTTGAGAAGTACCATAATTCTGTTTTCCATTGTCAAAAATCCTACAAAAGCAAAGTATTTAGGGTTCAAAATTCACCTTCAGAAATCTAATAAAAAGACTAAAATGTCAAATTGCATATGATTATCTGCAAAAGTACTTATCTGGTACCTATTACTTATACTCACTGTTAAAGTTAAAAAACAAATAACTTAAGACGAGAGGATGAAATAACAATTTAGAAGCAGAATTATATGTCAATTATTAAAATACTTTAGTGTTAAGTCCAGACTTCTAGCTAAGTAGATATCAACTGTGATCAGTAAATATTCTAAACTTACTAGTTTGTAACATAGATGATTAAAACAAACTGTGCTAAAAATTAGGAAAATTCACATTGCTTCAGAAGGTGATATATATTCACTTGTCTCCATAATTCATTAAAAATAAAAATAAATGGCTTTTCAGAACAACCACAGACATGAGTTTGATGGATGATCATGTTTCCACCCCACTGTGAGCAATGAGGAAAAGGTATATATGCTTATTCATAATGCTGTGTGTCCTCGTGGATAAGTGATGATGTTGGCATGTCCCATTATTTAATTAGGTGAAGTCACTGCTGGAGGTGTGCTTAAATAGATACAAATATCTCAAAACTACCCACAATTTTCAAGGAAAACTTTAAAGTTTAAACCTGTCTTTTAAATAACATGAAAGGACAGCTTTAGAACAATTACGTAAAAACCAGACTTCAGGTCTTTGTTTTGTGTCACCTGGATCTTTGGCTAAGCAGGGTCTGAGGCTGAGCTACCTCAACATTGGAGATGGGGACTGAATGATGTCTTTGGAGCTGGTCAAACACTAAAAGCATGAAAACAAATCTGTTTTTTCCATCTAAAAAACCTCAGAATAATTAAAATGAATACCAACCCAAATTAAATTGCCTTGAAGTTTTCTCTACAAGGCTTCAGGCATTAAAAACACCCATTGACTTTGGCCTGTCATGTTTCCTCAATCAATCATGCAGTATTCTAGAATTAAATTGAAATGATCGGATCAAGGGAAATCAAATTTTTTTAACATTTAGTTTCAGTAATGTGATTATGAAGCTTTTAGTGATATTGTAATTACTTTGAAGCTTTGAGCATATGTTTCTACTGAGAGTATTCCATGGAGAGAAGAAGCTGCATTAGGGAAACAAGCAAATACAGATCCCAATGAAGCAAAAAGACATTTGTTGTAAAGTTAAAAGCTAAAGGTGGAAAAGAGACAAAGCATCCTTGTGATTTATACTCTAAACATCCTGCACAGAGTAAACACTTTAAAGTCCCAGCTTATTCCAAAATTAAAATAATTTAATAGCTTCCCTTGACGGGCAAGCGTTAGATAAGCAGTAAGCAGAAACGACAGTATGGGACAGGATAAAAAAAAAAGAGAGAGAGAAGAGAAAAAACCCATCATCTTTGTGCTAGCTCCAATTTTTGCACAGGAAAATGTGACAGACTAAAATCTCTCTCCTAAAATTAATGAATTATCTCCCCAGAATATGAAAAATGTATGTATACTTAGTATTTACCAAAATAAAACCATATAGCTACTTCCCCTATTTGTTAATTCTTTCATCTACATCAACCTGCACTGGGATTCTGCTGGGTTTAGGGGCCACAGAAATAAATAAAGTGAGGTCCTACCCCCAAGGCAAATATCAATAGACACTTGATTCTTCTAGGGACACTGGAGAAGACATGAGAAGAGGACAATTGTTTCCTCTCCTTTGATTAATATTTTCATTCCTTCAACAATTATTTATTAAGTACAAGCACACTTCTTCCTTCAAGAATGAGGGAGGTTAGTAAACACACAATACAAAAATGGAAAAAGATTAGGTCTTTAAAGTGTAGCAGCAAATGATTCCATCAAAATAATCTTAAGTAACCAAACCTTTTGAAGGGTTTATTTATTCTGATTTTATCAAAGTACAGCTAATCATGCTAATAGCTTAAAGGTCCTAAACGGGAAACAGTGTAATAGACTCGAACATTCAATTTGGCTACTGGAAGTATTACTTTATTTTTTAATTTGAATTCACTTCTCACTTCCAGCCACATGCACAGCCACTTCCTGATATCCTAGAGGAGGCCTGATTCACGAAGTTATATTAACCTGCCCACAGATCACTGCAGGCATTAAAGTTCTAAGGATCATGCCTCTGCCTGAATTGTCCTTAGAATTCAACAAACATAGCATGTCCACTTGTTGCAGATATGTTGCTCTTTATTAAATCAGTATAGACCAGATTAGCACTGTCATAATTTCTATGTTAACCAAAAGTAAATAAGTGAGAGTTAACTTGGCCCTGCTGTCAAAGTTATCTTTCTAAAAATAAATCTGATCATGCCCATTCCTAGCATTGAGACCAAGTGATTCCTCATTGCTCAGAGCAAAACCCAGACTCTCCAGCACAGCACAGCATGGAAAACTGCTGACTCCAACACTCTGCACTCTAATCTCACATCAGTTTCTCCTCCTTAATGCTTTATCCTTCTCCAGCACAGCCTCTGCTAACAAGATTCTCTGGCCGTACTTTTAGAATGTACTTTCTTTATTTGCCTGCTCAGGAGACCACTCAGCTCTGAAGGTCCAGCTCAAATAAATACCACCACTGCTGGAGGGTTCCCTGCTTTAACACACAATTTATCACACTTCCATTATAACTTCTACTGTTGTTGATAATTATTTTACACATGTACACAGCAACTTTACTAAGCTGTGACTTCTTCATTTAACTACGCAGGCTCAGTGCCTGTCATAGGTCCCGTAACTTAGGGTCTCAATAAATGTTTGTTGAATTTAACATTTATTGTCCAATAAAAATGAACTTTTTTGTTTTTAGCAAATCAAATTCGGCATCTATATATTTTAAAAATTTACTCCATATTTACTTTAGAGTTTTTTCTAACTATACTAACAATGTGTAATGGAATATTTTCCAATGTTTCAGCTAAAACTGCATCACGAAACCAAATTCTATACTGACATCTTTTTAAAAAGTGAAGTAAATTAAATTACAAGATTTTGTTCTTTTGTCTTTCTCAATTTCACTAGAATTTATTTAAAAGTTCTAACTGTGTAATTTTCAACCAAGCTAGATTACTTATTATTTACAAAGGGCAGGACAATGTTAAACTATTCCAAAGAATCATTAGGTGTATTCCAAAGAAACATTACGTTTACAGTGAACTCTCAAATCAGAAAGCAAAATGCACATAAAATGGTTATTTGCTTCTGCTTTGCCTGATCATCTGTTGTTATGTGAAGTCATATTTCATGTCAAAAGCATAACAAAAAACTTCCTCTTCTCTACAGGATACAAATTAGCAACCAGGTACATCAAATTACTCAGCTGTAATTCACTATTTCAGTCCAGGAGAGTATCCGCATATTCTCTCGCAACATGGGAAAACTACCTTGACAAGAGAATTTTGTCCTTGGCCAGTTTAATCAAACAAACAAACAAAAAGCCACTGGACTCCCCCAGAGTAACATTACTGTGTCACCTTTAAACGACCTCAGAAAAGGCAAGAATCAAGTGGTATCACTGTCAGCCCAATGTACTATATCTGCCATCCTTCCTTTCACAATGAGGCACTTACCCAGTGCTTTCAAATGGTAGAGCGTTACTGGTAACTGCTGTGGGCTGAAAATGTCCACATCCTAGTCACTGAAACTGGAGAATGCTACCTGACATGGCAAAAAGACTTTTCAGGTGCAATTAAGTTAAGGATCTAGAGATGGGTAAGTTGTCCTGGTGACCCCTAAATGTAACTTATAAGAACAAGTGTTCTCATAAGAGGAAGGCAGAGGGAGATTTGACTGCAGTGAAAAAGAAGGCAATGTAAGCACGAAAGCAGAGATTGGTGTGATGCAGCCAGGAGCCAAAGAACGCCAGCAGCCTCCAGAAGCGGAAGAGGATTCTCCACTGGAACTTCCACAAGGACCTAGCCCAGCTAACACCTTGACTTTCACCCCTTAATATTCATATTGGACTTCTAGCATACAGAACTGTTAAGACATTTGGGTTGTTTTAAGTCACTAAACTTGTGGTAATATGTCACAGCAACAATAGACTAAGATGGTTAGTGAGCCATGCCTCAATACTGTACAATATTACTGGGAAAGTTTAATATTAAAGAAAGTGAAATTATGGTTCTAATGTTTGTTCTCCTGGAAACACTACTTTTATGATTGGAACATGAAATTACTTATATTATGTCACCATTAGAAATTTATCTGACATTATTTGCCAAAAAAGTATAATCGGTTCTATGTATATTACAATAATGATGCATTTATCCTATTCTTAAGGTTGTGTTTATAACACACTGTTTTTTTTGGTATTTCCAAAATATAATATGCCTAATGCTGAAGATCTGAAAAACACAGAAGTCACAATGAAAAAATAAATCCCACAACCAAAAGGTAATAATTTTGGGGTATACTTCTTGAAATATTTACATATACAAATGACATCTAATGCTATAGTTCTCAGTTATGGAAATTAAACTCTTAGATTAATACTTTAAAAAAATCTTTCTCAATTATTAAGAGTTAATAAATATTTATCAGTCTTAGATTATTAACATCAATCACTCTCTTATCATCACCGTGAAGACAAAAAATGGTGTCACCTCCAAAAACTTGACCTCAAATGGCATCACCACCCCTTCTATGACTGACTTTATCTGCGTAAATTGCATTCTGCTGGGCATAACAAGATTAAATTGGCTGCAGAAGCCAAAAGGGATTTTTAATAAATTTATACATGAAGAATTATGATGACCACAATTTGATCCAATAGGGAAGTTCCTTAGAAGCTAGACCCCCAATAAAAATTATTCCAGAACTGTTCCCAATCCCCGTCTCAGTAGAGTTCCAAAGCATGCTGCAGTGCCCAGAAATTGCCAGGATAAAAGGCAATCATATGAACCTGGTGTAAAACATTTGCATCATACACCAAGAATAAGATTATTTGATGACTTTGAGATCAACATGATGAAAAAGAAACCTATGACAGAAACTCTGCATGCAGTGACAAACAGGAGATGCTACACACATACACAAAAAAAAACACAGACAATGAAGAAAGAAGAAAACTAGAGAGGACCACAATGAAGGGAGAAATTCCCTTACCTACCACTGATTGGGCATTTCACCGATTCCTAAATGAGCAAGAGTGGGAAGCTCATATCAGACCTCTGCTATACATTACTCTCTGTTTGTATCATATGATCATGTCTAAATTGACTGCACAGTAAAACACACACAATTCCCACCTGACACTATTAAGGCATCCTCAAGTAAAAACATCTTTAGATATTGTCACACATTACTATCATAACTTGGTGAATGCCAACTATCTTGTGCAATCTACATTTGTCTGTAGTCAGCAGACCAGATAAGCCGCCCCTCATAGAATGCTGCCTCCCATGTGTTTAAATCTGTACCTCTCACTCCATGGAGACTTACGAGAGAGCTTGAAAGGACTCCAAGGAGAAAGTAGGCCAAGTTCAAGGGTACAGAGAAGACCTAGACCATGGAATATTACTCTTAAATCTTTAATTCTCCAGGCAGTAAACCAAACTGTTGCCCTATCCTCTAGCTACCCAGAGGTCATCACCCCCCAAAACTCTGGCTCAAGGGAAGAAATTGTAATCAGGTGTGGATTACTCTGAAAGTAAAATGCAGAACCAGCAGTTACAAATATTTTCATTGCAGACAACTCCCTTTAGGAAGTGTCTCCAGGAGGAGCCGCAGTGATGCCCTGAGAGCTAAAGATGGAAATGTTAAAATTTCAGCTTCTGAGAAAAATAAAGAATGCAGGAAAGAAAAAGAAAAAGAAAAAAATATGAGAGGAGAGAAAACAGGTAGTGCAGGAGGATGTTAAAAGCAAAGGTTCTCTTCAGAAATACAGATATTACCAACTTTCAGTCCTGTTTCTCTATTTTATTAAAACAGAGCGAGCTTCAGGTGTCTAACTCCTATCTTTCCATAATCTAGAAAATAGATCTACTCTGTAGGTACAATAAGCTTTAAAAAAATCACTGTGCAGTTAGTTACAAAGGGCTTCATCTCAGGTCATCTTACTTACGCACTGAAACTCCAAAAGCATTTAACAGTAGGAATAACTGGTGCTTTCATCAATTACATAGATAAATAATGAAAATGTCCCTACTAGAACTCCAATAAACCAATAATCACTATTTTTTTCCTCATTTGATGAGGGAGATGTGCAGATTGAGTGACATCGCTACCTATACAACATAAATATTTTACTCTCCTCCAATGTTAAGGGCTCTAATGTTAACCTTCATGGGGGACTCTGTTCAAGTCTTACAGTAAAAGTGTATTAGAGAAATCATCAATAACCCACAGGACTCTTAATGAGATACAAACATTTGCCCAAGGATGGTCTCAACACATGGCCAGGCATGTAAGTTATGCAAATAGCTAAGAGGAAGAAACTCTACTCTGCACTATTCTGGGTAACTTAGTAGCCCTAGCTATAACAACACTGTGTTCTCCATGTAGAGAAGAAACTATAAATAGAACCCTAAGCATCATGTGCCACATGTCAAAGAAGAACATACAGATTATTTTTGGAACACACATACATTTAAAGCTTTAGTAACATAAAAAAAAAAAAAAATGTCTGTCAATAACAGACATTAATACAATTCTATAAAAATAAGAACTTTTTTTTTTTAGAAATATAGCCCTTGATCAGAGATGATTTAATAACATATCAAATCAAGAAAAGCCATCTCTTACCCCACAACCACCCTAGCATTGTCAGTGGAAGACTGTCTTCTACTAAGAGAAGCAATTACCACTACCTAGACTACCTGGCACTAGTGGCAGTACACTACAACTTCCCATTACTGACACAGATATCTTTCTAAAATACAATCTGTTTATAATGCTCTTTATAATGGTTCAACGACTACTCTCTACCACCAAATTTAAACCCACCCTCCTTGACACTGCTTATAAACAGTGCTCTTCCAGCCTGTGCCACATCCTTCTCCAGCTCCATCAGATGCCCTTCCTTCCGTTCCTTCCTCTCCCCTCCATGCCTCTCACACGTCTCCAACTCAGCCTAGAAGGCTGCCTTCACCAAGTTAATTCCTACTCGTCCTTCAGGACAACTCGAATAGCTCCACTAGGAAAGAGCTGGCTCTGCAAGGCTTTCTAGTGCTTCCTTGTACAAACCTTATACCATGGTACCTACCATTCAGTTTTGCAAGTCTTTATTTTTCTGTATACCTTCTAGACTATGAGCAAAAACCTGACAAACAGTAGTTGCTGAAACATTGGGTGATGCTAAAGGAGGCACTAATTGTTTCAGATTGAGAAGCAGGTGAGAGGTGACATACAAGTGGAACTTTTAAGGAAAACTTCACATAAACTTGGTATCATTTGAAATAGATCTTGAAGGATGAGCAGTAGTTTCCATACGTACAATGGGGAGAAAGGGAATTCAAATCTGAGAGAATTACATGAGCAAAAGAAAAGAGACATGAAAAATCATGCTGTGTTGTGAGTGTGTGAGTGCATGTTGATAAATACATACACCTTTCTAATTTGCTTTTGCAGGGGAGAAGCTGGAATCCTTACCTTAAATATCTGCTTATAAGCCCAACCACACCCAGACTGAAGAGAAATGGTCTCTTCTATTTCTGTGTACCATCCCCATAGGCAATACCCACCTGAACTTACCCCTGCCCAGCACCACCTTATAAAGAATTGACACTGAAATCATCATTATGAATTAAAATACCTATTAATCTGAGGAAGAAAATTCTATTTAGTGAAAAACAGATATTTGAATTCACCTGGTAGAAGTCCTAGATAATTACAAAACAGTAGTGGGGGAACAGTCCTAAAACTGCAATTCCTTTTAACAAAATGCTCTCCTATGGAATGAAGTAAATAAGCCGGGGAGGTGAGCTGCAACATTAAATCAGCCAACTGTCACAGAAGTCTCTTGCTTTAATACTACAAAATTTAAGAGAGGAACCATTCAGTTTACTACAAAGAAACATTTAAAATGAGCTCATTAAATGCATATTAAAACAGAAACATTGAATAAGCACTGGGCTACAATTAAAGGCTGAAGAAACAGCAGGTAAGAAACAATTTTCAATGATCAAAGAACTAAAAGCTAACAGAATAACATATTCTGCATTGAAACTGCTCTCATGAATATGAAGCATTTCGTAGTAAGGAGAGCTTTTCTTTTTTTCCCATTTTTCAAAGAAGCTTTGGAGATAGAAATGGATTTGCATATCTTAATACAAAGTACTTTCATTGTATCATTTCCCAGCAGTGAAGCAATAAGTTTTCAGAAAAAATGCAGACTTCAAAAAAAAAAACCCTCAGAAATAGGGCCAAAATTGTAAAGGTCATGGGGTCATCATTTCAGAGCCTTTGGATACCCAAAAAAACTGTATATAGTTACATTAAATTTTCTATGCAAAAGCTTAGTAGAACCTATTTTGTGACACAATTGTACCTCATCATAAACAGAAGCTTTTGGGTCCTCAGACATAGAGTTGCTTTTCATCTAAAGTTACTAAAATGGCAGAGAAAGTAGCAGTGCACACTACACAGTACATCTAACTAGAAATATAAATTCTGAGACTAAGATTTACTACATACAAGCTTTAAAACAAATATGTAGATTTGTGGATGAATAGTAATGTTAGACTGTATAATCATGATGGTAGAGCAGTTTTTGTTTTATTCACTTTTGTATCCGTGGCACCTACAGCAGTCCTTTGCACACAGCAAGTGCTCAATCACTGGATCTGCCTTTGTGAAACTAAAGCATTATAAAATGACAGATGAGTCTTTTTTTCTTCATAAATTCAGGTTAAAAATTAAATTATACTGCTTTTCATCTATCAAGAAGGCAAAAATAAAAATATTTGATGGCACACAGCGGGGAAATGGGTAGTCTTATAAACACTGTCAGGCAGGACAGTCCGCAGCTTGTACACTGAAAGGCATTGAACCTAGGATGAGAGGTGGGCGAGCGGGGAAATCTAGTAGATGTTCTGCTGGTGACAGCTAAGTCAGTCCTGAAAGGATGTCTTTGGTGGCATGGCAGCTCTTTATTACCTTGTTGTGTTAGTAGAGGCTTGAGATAGTAAAATAGGGCAACTTATTTTAGAGCAATTTGGAAATACGTAGAAAAATTCAAAATCTATGAACTCTCACTATGAAGTCCACCCAGAAATTGTAATAAGATTTTTACTTTATGTATATGCTTACATATGGAAGTAAAAAGATATGGACACAAACATCCCTGATGATAGCAGTTGTCTGTCAAACTTACCGAATGCTCATTTATTAGGGAGCATTAGCATAATTAGTGTATTCTATAAAATAAAAGACTAAGCAAGAATTACTATGGGGTGGAGCTATACATGCAGATATGTAAGTTCCCTAAGAGATGTTAAGTTAAAAAAGGTTTAGAAGAGACTATGTTCTGATTATTGTTTTTTTAATCAACCAAAACTAATTTTAAAGTATAAGACATTGAATTTGAACTTCAATGACAATCATGTATATGTATATCCATGCACTTTCATATCTGATATAACTCAAATACCTAAATCCAGTTCTATAGGACATTTAAAACATACCACAAATATCACCATTGAAATTCAATGTTAAACACAAATAATTGCTCATTTTGAAAAAAGGTGAAATTTTAGCAGAGGTGTCAAAAACTACACTTTTCTAAGTTTAGTTTTCTTAAGCTTTTCTATTCTACTTTACATTATCTTGAAGTCCTTCTCCATACTCACAATTTTTCATGGACTTCAATTAAATTGTTTCTACAGCTGTCTGCGTCAGGGCATTTACATATCAATCATAATCTGAGTGGACATGTAAGTACAGTACTTTGAAACAGTCTCCACACCAAGAAGGGAACCTTCGGTTTTGAGAAAGTAAAAGGAAGGTAATTTTATTGGTAGTGAGGTTAATAGTCAATCCCCTTTACACCTATTCTTCTAGGAAACCCATCTTTCTGTTTTTCCTCAAAAGTGAGCCAGGATTTGAATAAAGTGAAAGAGTATTATTTGCCTTAAGGAGAGTGTAGCAATTAGAGAGAGCACAGGTATGAGAGGGACAAGCTCTGAACAGCACTCCTATCTTTAACAGAAAAAATAATCGCCAAAGACAAATTCTTGCATATTTTGATCTCCGACTGATCACAGAATAAAGACTATAATGCCATTCCTGGCTCTAAAGTTTAGCCACAAAAACAACAACAAAAAAATCCATTTCTCCAGGGCTTTCATTTTCACCTACCTTTAGCACAGTTCAACAGACCAAAGTCCAAAACTGGCAATTCAGATTTTTATTGAAATGTGTCCACTGACAGAATTAGGCAATGCAACTAGTTGAATAAAATTACTTATCGCACATTGTCCACATGATTTTTGTATGTATGGCATCTTTCTTGGTGGGCGGGGGCACGGGTTTAATCATTCATGGTGTAATACACACTTACTTGCAATTTGTAAAACAAGAGCTGGAGTAAGAAAAAGAACACTTTTTAAAACCCACCTTATATTCTCCATGTCATTACCAGTAATTGGTAAATGTTTCATCATCAAATCCAAAGATCATACTTCCTCTTTAGAAGATTTTTTCTTGGAAGAAAAGTCCCACATAATGCTAAACAAAACTGCCTAAACATATTTCATTTTAATAAAGTTATTTATATAACTATTTATTAGATAATAATTTATGACCAAGTGATGAATTTTAGATCTTAAGCTCCTGTCTTTATATAGTTTTACAATAAATTTGTTTCTCTTAAAATTATCCATGCTCTAGATTAAGTTGAATTAAAATAAAATGTGTGTAACTGTTTTAAAAATAATGTATAAACAATTTCTTGTAAAATACTGATATCACAAATTTTGAAAAATCTCTTTTACATGGTTCTGATTTAGCTCAGATTTGTGTTTACATATGAATCTTATATGTCACCTAAAAGGCTCAATAAGATTCTTAAAAATATATAATTTTTTCTTAATTTGATAACTTTCAAGTCATTCACCAAGTCAACTTATGCTAGAAAGGTAAGAAAAGTTGGACGACATTCATACATTTTACCACTGCTGCAAATACAACGTCAGTTAACTGGTGTCCTTCTCCCAGTGATAGGTAGAATGCTTTACATTTTAACATTAATTTCATAAATAAAAACAGAGTTAAGAAGTGTTTTCAGTGCCTAAAATTTACATATCTCACAAATCCACATCACATCTTTCTTCTGGACAGACCTCATCTGACTTCAAATGTACTTACTGCAATCAAAAGTGCTTTTGTGACACGCGCCAGGAATAATCCCAAAACAAGCTCACTAAATTTTCAGTTAATAATCAAGAGCAAGTCTCTGTACTAAGGAAACCCCCAAATAACAATGTTTTCTAAACATACTTTGTATTTCCACTAGTTTGGGGTGATAAACCCTAAAGTAACTTTTGGGTTAACAATTCTGGAGGAGCCGAGCTTTCCTAATCTTATGTCACAATCTCTATAAACAACTTTTAAAAGCTCTTCCACAGTTTCATTCACAAAAGGACACCTAGGTCATTAGTGTTTTCAAAAAATCGTTAATGCATTTTGCAAAAGGTAGAAGATTTATAATCTTCGCTGATTTACTCTTAATTATTCTTTCACCTCAGTCCTTCAGTGAGAGATTTAAAAGGAAAAACCAGAGGGTGCAGTCAGTTGCAAGTGCATCTGGAGGAATTTCTTTTGGTCCGAATCATGGCCACCAGGTCCCTTCCATTAGAGTCACACGCTTCCCTAGCGTTTCCTTAAAGAGTCCTACAGACACTGGGTTCCCATCTGTCCTAACGCAAAGACAGCCGACCGGGCCCCCCTAAGATAGGTGAGAGGTGTCCCTGGCGAGAAGGGGACCTTAGGCCGGCCCCACACAGTTGTGGCTGGACGGCGTGCAGGACACCAGTGTCCCTGGCAAAGTCGTCTTCCGTGGGAACCCTGTGTGAACCGTGGGCGAGGGCTGGGGCTTAAAACACACACGCTTATTCCCCAGGACCCACACGAGGCTGGCGGTGCCGAGGAGGGGAGCCCGGCGGCGCGGGCGACGCCGGCGCGACACCTTCGCCCTGTCACTGACAGTTGGCACCGGCCGGCCCCCGGGATCCCGGTCGGCCGAGGCACGGCGTCTTGGCACACCCGGGCGCGGGGCGGCACAGAGAGGCTGCACGTGGCAGGCACCCACATACCTATCATGGTCACTTGGCAGGTGGATGCTGCTGGACAGGCAGGAGCCTACGCCGCGCACCGGCGCCCGCCCGCGCCTCCCACCGGCGGCGGCTCCGGGGTTAAATCGTCCAGACCTCCCCTCCTCCTCCCCCCCTAACCGTCGGAATGCGCACGCGCAGACGGCGCCCGGCCCGGCGCCTGCTGGGAGTCGTAGTTTTAATGCGTAGTTTTCTCCTCGCCCCGCCCGCCGCTCACCGCCCTTTCCGGCCGAAGGTCCAGGAAACGTACGTCAAGAAGGGGGCGGAGCTAATCAGCCCGAAATGTTGACGAGTCGCTTAGCAACCTTTGGAAGCTGGTTGCAGCTCTAGCCACGGTCCTGCCCTCTTCCGCCCCTCCCCTCTCCTAAACCCTCTTCACCTAGGAGCTGCCAAACATCTGGATCAACCTGGGCACTACGAGGCGTTGAATTTCTACCATTATCGCGCCTTTTTCCATTTTTTCCCGACCTCCCGCTCACACCCGTAAAACCCATTGATTCTTTCACTACACTTTTTATGAGAACAAGACATTTCCTAGGAAGATGGTGGCAGAAAAAGAGACCCTGAGCTTAAACAAATGCCCAGACAAGATGCCGAAGAGGACCAAGCTGCTAGCACAACAGCCGCTCCCGGTGCACCAGCCTCACTCCCTGGTTTCTGAGGGCTTCACAGTCAAAGCCATGATGAAAAACTCAGTCGTAAGTGATCTTCCTGAATTGCATTCACTCGCTCTGAATCAGGGCACACGAGGTTATCGAGGTTGGCCGGCCCTAGGATGGACTGTGAGCCCACGTCTTGGGTGGTCTTTGTCAATAATGTCAATTACTCATCCAGTAGCAGACGGTGCCCAACGGAGTGTAGAGATCAGGCTAGATTTTCAGAAAGGATCTTGGGCAAGTGATGTACCCATTTATAAACACCTTTCAAATAACTCATGGTTTCTAGACAACCCAAAATTACTCTCAAGCTATTTACAGTAAGAAAAAAAGATCCCCTTTACTTACTGATTCCTAAACTAGACCCACTCAGCAAATGGCCTTATAGAAGGTGAGTTCTTAGAAATCATAAACTGTTGCAAAATTTAACAGGAGCTGATATACATCTAGGAACATAAACTCATTAAATAATCTACAATAAGAAATTTCATCTATTCAACCGAGGAAATTGGTAGCATTTACTCTAATAATACTTTTACTTACAAAATATCAGCTATTAGAGTACGGAAAGGCAACTTAATATGAAGCCTGATTCCTGATCAGTCTTTTAAGTGATTCTTTTTAAACAATCCAAGCTTTAGTTCAAATATATCTGCCGATTAATACAATTCATGTTTCATTTTTGTTATCTGTGGTAGTAAAAATAAAATATTCTCAATACCATTATGGAAAAATAGATTTGAAATGCACACAAATGGTTTAGCTACATGTGCGATAGTTTACTTTTTTAAACCTTCCTATTTGTTAAGTAGCTTTAAATTTGGTATGCAACTAAGTGTGAACCTTTCTGGGAATGAGACATTAAATAATAAATGCATCTTTTAAATTTGTATAATTTATACCCTGGGAGGATCTGACTTATTGTATGGCAATTCATTATGTTAAATGAATAACGTTGTTTTCCATTGTCACATTATTTGCTTTAGATATATGTTGTAAACCTAATATCTTATTTCTAAACCACATTCTTAAAATACATGAATGAAACAGATTACATATAGACCTCTAGGCCTGGTTTCCATGTTGCTACACAAAATATGTTCATTAGTGAAATATGTGTCAGTTGATTTAAAGTAGTTAAAATTCTGGGAAATACACTAAAATTTCTGCTTGTTGTAACTGCAGTCCTTTTTCACGGAATTTCACATGAATAGAGTTCTATGGGAGTCAAGATGACTCTTATCAGCTAGGCAGAATACCAAAATCATTCGAGTTCATCATTTAGTTTTTCTTCTACACAATATTTACCATTATAATTTTGGTGATTTTTTTTCAATGTTATATTTTAAAATCATAAATATGTTACAAATGGTGAGTTTTTTTTTTTTCCTAAACCTATGTTCATACATTCTTATGTTAAGTCTTTAGCATGGCCGTACACTTAAAGTCATAGTTCTGCAAAATCAGGTATTTCAGTATTGCCAAATATGATAAATATTCCTACAAGACTCAGAAAAGAACCATATTGATTATGGAGCAGCCTTCTTTATAAACAATTTATTTTAGATAAATTATTTTGTCTTTTCATATTTTAAAGGAAAATTTCTTAATGGGAATACCTATCTCTCTACTGATATCCTCAAAACAAGATGGATCATTTTTCTTGTTTCTTTTAGCAGAAAACTTAATTCTTGGATGCAAACATTACAAGTTTGCCAATTCAGGCAGTCAACAACTCTCTCTATTTCTCCTTTTTTTATTTCTTTTTTTTTTTTTTTGCACCCACTACTTGCTAAGCACAGTTCTAGGAATTTCAGATTAGAGAAACAAAGTCCCCATCCTTAGTACTCCAATAAAAACCAACAGCGACAACAATGATCAAGTCTTGATGAAAAGAAGAGACAATACTGTTTATACAAAAAAAATTCATATCCAATATTTACATTTCACCATTTTTGTCTTCAGCAGTGTAAACTTTGCAGCATCATAAAGTAAAAATTTCTCTCTTTCTGAAAGTTTATTTCTATTTAGAATGTATATGCCAATTTCTAGCTTTTCTTAATTGCAACCCCATGTTCCAAAAGCCAACCCCCCCACACATACACACAAATATTTTCCAGTGTCAGGACTCACCTTCAGTTCCCTCTTTCAAACCCTAGCTAATCAATAAGTCACCATTTCAATGCTCTTCCACACAAGACATACAGAGCTATATCCTAAGGAGTTATATAGAGACTCCCAATGTTATTTTGAGAGTTCTGTAGTGTTAAAAATATACAAACTTGATCATAAACAGATTTGATCTGTTATAAGCAGAAATCTGTATTTAACCAGTCATAATTGGTACATGAGAATGCAAAATTATGTACAAAATAATGATAAATGTAAATGGCAAGTTTTTAAAATCCCAATGTGAAATGTTCTTCAATGATAAGTATTTCCTTGTTTCCATGAAATTTTTGTTGCATCCTATATGAAAACAAGCATTCACAAAAGTCCTGTAATCAGAGAATAATATTCAAATTCATATTGTTATAATGGTAGCTTATAAAGAGTGATAGGAAATACAGAATTTAAAGATTTCATAGTTCATTTTCCCTTGGAAGACCTTGTTTGGGGTATGATGGAGCCCATGACCAGAAACCAGTAACCCAGTATCATATTGTCTCAATCTCAGCAGACAGTAGATGCTTTCTGTGCTAATGTGTCCTATCATAAAGCAGGTTAGGATATGGACCCAAGGTTACAGTGACAGAGAAGTTGACTTCAACTTCAACTTTGTATGACAGCTTTTCTTCTCAATAGATGATGGATGTTTTATGCTCAAAGCTTAGGGAAATGGGAGAAATAATTATTTAATATTACTTTACATATATAGGGGGTTTCATATTGACCAGTCATATATTCATTCAACACGTAGTGGTAATGGTCAATATTTATATATTATATATTAACATATTGATTTTGCTGCGTTAACAGAGACCAAATAACAGCAGCTTAACTAAGATGGAAACAGTTTCTCTCAATATAAAAGTCTAAGTTTGCAGGAAATCCCAGGAAGTTGGGCAATGCTTCCCCATGAGGTAGGTTCAGGGGCGTAGGAGCGGTCTGTGTTCTTGCTCTGTGTATATTCTGTAAGACGATGCCCGGGCCAACATGGGCTCAGCACCACCAGGGTCAAAGGCCTGGCTCAGGAAGGAGGAAAGAGGAAGCAAAGAACGTCCTATTATGGACGTGACCCAGATGCTGCTCCCCATTTTAACTCATATCCCTCTGGCCAGAATTTAATGATATACCTATATTTTCCCTTTTTGCAAAAGCCTAAAGATTGACCCTTGAAGGAACTCCCAGACCCCATCAAGAAAACAGCTAAGAAAGCTATGGAGTTGCAAAAGGGCATATTCTCCAACACCTACTTCAGGCAGGGGGAGAGAAAAACTGGTAAGAAGCAGCCTGCAAGAATGAGGCAGAAAGGAATGGGATAAGGCAGCTTCGTTAGGAGGGCATGTCCCAGAGGTTGTGCTCATCACTTCTGCTCAGATCCATTGCCAAAGCTTAGTCTTATGGCCACAGCTAGTCGTCAGAGAGGCTGGGAAATGTGGTCTCTCATTAGTAGCTCTGTGTCCAGTTGAGACTTGAAGTATTTTATAACTGTAGTAAAGGGAAGAACGGATATTGGGGGATAATTAGAAGTGTCTACCACCAGTACTAACTATGCTACGTTGTTAGTGAAGAAAAGGAGAGAGATAAGTAAAATGATTACAATACAAATAAATGCATATCTATAGTAAGGCTTATGAATACTTATTGAGGACAGTGCAAGTCCTAATGATAAAGAGGCCAAGTGACAACAACCTGATGGAGGGCCTCATTACCTTTTGTCTAGGTTTGTACAATATCATCCAAATTGATCTCTAGACTCCATCCAGCAATTGGTTGACTGCTTGAATCAATTACCAGTACTCTACTCTTTCCAGTGCGAAGTTCTACTTATATCACTACTCAATGCTTTTGGAACTCCCCAATTCTTAACAGAAAAAAATTATGATATTTCCAAAGGGCCAACAAGGTCTTCTGTGATCTAATCCTTTCCTATGTTTTTAATTTTATCTCCCACTACTCTCATTTGCATCAACCAATCTGAACCCAGGAAATAAACTGTAAATCTTCATTTTTGTGTTTTGGCTTATGTGGTCCCCTTTGCTTGAATGCCCTTCTTTCTACATATCTGCATATACACATTTATCCTATCATTGGGTCACAAGTATCTAGTGATAGTACAGTCCTAAATTCTAGAAATTAAGCAATGAGCAAGAGGCAGACCACCTGCTGTCATGAAGCTTTGTGTGTGTCTGGCCAGCAAAATGCCAACCACTTCAAGAAGACTTTCCTAATTCTCCCTCCCTGTCATCCAAGACAGAAAAAAATTATCTTTTATTCATTGTTTTCTACTTTATTATGGTTATTTCTGCTCACATTTTTTCTCCTTTGTCAATTCCCTGTGAGGGCAACATCTATGTCAAACTTATTTTTTAATCCTAACCAGAACCTAACAGTGTACTCAATAAACATTGGATGAATGAGGGAAAGCAATTCTACCCTTTCTTCCTATCTCACCTTCTCCTCGTTCTTGCTGCTGTAATTGTTATTTGTCTCTAGTTTGAATTTCTTTGACCACCCTTTGCAATTTAGAAGCCCAGAGATCCCTTTAGAACTCAGCCAAATCGTGGCATTCCTCCCCTCAAATCCTCAGGTGGCTCCCCTTCTCACTTGCAGTGGGAGCTGAAGTTCTTGCACTCCTAACCTTTGCGTCTTTACTCATATGTGTTAGTACTTTCTCCCTCACTCGTTCAGTCTATCCACAGTGGCTTCTTGCTGTTCCTTGAATATACCAGTTGTGTGGCTGCTTTGGTATCTTTGTCCTTCTTGTTCTGTCTGCTGAAAAGCATTTTCCCCTATTGTATTAGTCTGTTTCTATTGCTTATAGCAAAATACCTGGAATTGGGTAATTCATAAAGAAACTATATTTATTGCTTACAGTTTCTGAGGCTGGGAAGTCCAAAGTCCATCTGGTGGTGGTAACAGTGACCCAGGGGTCTCACATTGCAAGATGGTGGAAGCAGAGAGAGAGAGAGAAAAAATAGAGACAGACAGACAGACAGACAGACGGTCCTCTTCTTTTAAAGCCCTCTGAACCACACCACTGACTGTTGAGCGTCTCCGGTGGCCACAAGGGACCCCAACCGGTTTTTCCTTTCCCTAGAGGGTTGGGGCCAAAGGGATTTCCCTTTTCTCCCCCCTAGTACGCAGGGCGAAAAGAGATTCCAAGAGATGGGTGAGCACGCCGCTGCTCTCCCAGATAGGGAACAAACACATACACACGCAGCAGGGTTTCTGTCAGGCAGTTCTGTTTATTATAACACAAAAGATCACATTTATATGCTTAGCAGGCGGGGATTTCCAAGCTTAGGCCAATCCTTGAAAAGGTCAAATGTGCACGTACCTTGCCTCTCTATGCTTAGCTCTCCGCCTTAACTTCCCATGGGCCCCACCTTTTATCCATTTAGGTCATCTGTTGTTTTTGCTTAGAAAAAGGGTGTGGTCCCATACATGACCACCATTATTAATCCATTTACTACTACACAGTCCTACAATCCAATCACCTCTTCAAGGCTCTACCTTTCAATTACTGTAATGGGATTTCCCACCCTCCTAACAGTCTCAGTTGTGGCCAAGTTTCCAATACATAAAACTTGGCAACACAATTCAAGCTTATGTAAGTTTTGGGGGGACATAATTCAATCCACGACACCTGTATATCACAAGATCCTGATGCTTCAAATTTTTGTTCAAAAATTATCTTTTTAGTGAGGTCTTCCCTGCCTACTCCATTTAAAATTTTAGCCTCTTAATAATCCCCTCCATCCCTGCTCCAGCACTCCCATCTCCCTTCCCTGTTTCATATTTTTCCTTCTAATATTAATTTAGTGTATCCTATGTTTTCTTCCACTAGAGAGTAAGTTCCTTAAGGGCAGGGAAGTTTACTGTTTTACTCACCGCTGCATGTCCAGCTCAGTAAAAATACTGGAACATAGTATGTGCTATTTTTTCTTTTGTCTGGTCAAATGAATTAACAAATGACTATATACTACAATTAGAGAATCATCTTTGAGTTAACAGGTCAAACAAAATCTAATGATTTTATACAAATATTAAATATAAAATGAGAATAATTTAGAAATGTTTTATGCAATATTTTTATTACTTTAGTAGAAAAGTTATACATGTACATTATAAAAAGTTAAAGTGGTCTGGTTTAGAAAAGCTTTCTCCTGTCTAAGATTATGGAAAAATATTTTTTCTAGTCTTCCTGTAATTTCAGGGTTTTGTTTTAAAGGTTTGCTTCATCTTAAATCCTTTGGTTTAGGAAGTGAGGTAGAAATTCTTATTTTTTTCACTTAAGTGGCCAGAGGGTTCTTATATGACCCTTTATGTAGTT
The DNA here is from genome assembly GCF_000696425.1 of Galeopterus variegatus. NCBI lineage: Eukaryota > Metazoa > Chordata > Mammalia > Dermoptera > Cynocephalidae > Galeopterus > Galeopterus variegatus. The sequence continues at coordinate 372,460 of NW_007727552.1, forward strand.
GAACTAAATTGTATCAATTATCTTCGTATTTAATTTAGTACTTCCTATTTAATGTAAATGATATGTTACTGCTATATGTGTACTAATTAAAGTAACTTTTTAATAATTAATTAATATCAGATATTAATGTTTTAATATAGGATAATACTAGTCATCTCTATTACATTTGGCTTTTCCCACCAATCTAATGAAAAGGCAGGACAGACTATTTTTTTCCACTTAACATAAAAATCTCAGACAGTTTAATTTTTTGTTGTTGTTTAGAGACATGTTAAATGGCAGAGTGAGGAATGGAACCTAGATAACTAGATTTTTCTGGCTCAGAACAGTCCTCTCTTAGTGATTCCTTTTTAGACTTTGGTTGATGCGTAATATGCGTGCAGAAAATGCACATTATCGTAAGTGAATCACTTGGTGAATGTTAAACCAAACACACTGGTGTAACCAGGACCCAGATAAAGAAATATTATCAACACCACAAAATCCCTGTTGGTCTCTTTCTAGTCGCTACCCAAACACACTCCCAAACTAATCTTATCCTGACATTTATCAACAAAGTAGTTTTGCCTGTTTTTGAATTTACATACAAGGAATCATAAAGTATGTACTTGTTTTGTTTCTGGTTTCTTTCAATCAAAATCATGTTTGTGAGATTCACACACATTGTTACATACAATTGTAGTTGTAAATAAATCCTTGATATTTATTCTCATATGGTATTTTTGTATGTGAATGTACCACAACTAATTTATTCATTACTCTCTTGATGGGTATTTGTGTGACTTCCTATTTAGGATTGTTTTAAATAACACTACTAGGAAAATTCTTTTACATTTTTTGGAGAACATGACTATGAATGTCCAAGGACATATACCTGCGAGTGAAATTCCTGGACCCTAAGTTATGCATATGTTTAGTAACTATGTTGAAACTTTTTCCCATTTATTTTTCAGACTTAAAATCATGCCTGCTCTTTATAAGAATTATGTTTGTCCTGTCCAATAGTGTCACCAACAATTGTATTTTTTTTATTTTGCATTTTAAATATTCTAGTTGGTAGCTAATGTCGGAGGTTATGTTATCTCTTTGTGGATTTAACATTAATTTTTATTGTAATTAAACATGTTAAATTTTTTTATATATTTGCTAGTCATTTGGATATGCTCTTTAGCAAAGTGTCTTTTCAAGACTTTTGCCTGTTTTTTCTCTTGGCTTGATTTGACATATTTATTTGTACGACTTTTTTTCACATTCCATTCTAAATGATATGATGCATTTGTCAGATATACGTATTATAAGTATAGTTTCTCACTCTGTGAGTTTCCTTTCTATTCTCAATGATAACTTTCATCTCTTTTTAAAGTGTATGCTTTGTGGGGGAAAATAATTATCTCAAACATATTTATGTATTTATTTTTACTGTATTCCTCAAACAATTTCAACTGGCTGGCCATGAAATACATATACATTAAGACGGAAGACTTTGAAAATAAATTGGAGTGATCAGAAACAAAATAAAACAAATACTGAAATCATAAAATAAAATGTAATTAAGTAGAAACCCAGGACTAAAGAAAAGGAAAATCAATTTTGCCGTCCATAAGGGTCAGTATATTTACAGATTGATGTTCAAATTTAATTCTGAGCTTCTTGGCATCTGTTGCTGAAAGGAGAACATTATACACTTCTCATTATCACAGAGAAGCAGACTATCAGTCCCTATAGGGAATTGAAGCTTCTCTACACAGAATTCTCAACGAAGTTGATCATGTAGCATTTTAAATACATGCAACAAACCATATCTACATTTTTATTTCTTACAAGAAATACAGTAGCAAATTTCATCCATAAAAGATTTCAGTGAGGACCAAGGACATGATATTAAAATGTATCTTGGAGAATTGGATTTTGCATGAGATTAAATTGAAGTAGTGTATGTATATAGGCTTTTGGTGGTCCAATTTGATCCAGAAATAGAATGCACAGTACCCACAGGAATGTGTAGATTGTATATTTTTTAGTTCTGGTTGTCAGTTCATTTTATGATAGGAGCAAGATAGCTCCTGTTTTTGTAAGTTGGCAGAGAGGAAATGTATGATGCTGTGAAAGCATAGAGCTGGATCACCTGGAAGGGTCTGGGTGGTGAAGGTTTCCCGGAGGGAATCATGTTTGGTGAAATATCACAGATGAGGAGGACCTAAGGCAAGAGTCAGGGGAGTGTGTAAAGGCTGAGAGAGACCAGGCTCCCTAGTCGTTTGGCTTTCAGTCTTTATTTCCTGCTTTCTTTGCCAAAAATAATTATGTTGTAAATTCTATTTATTATATACATTTTAAAAATCCTTTAGATTGTGTGTATTTTTATATAATTAATAATAGTGTATATACCTACTTTGTAAAGAATATGTGTGTGTCTGTGTACTTTGCATTGTGTATAATTATAATACTTTATATGAAATTTTGTTGATTTTTTTCTAATATGCTAATATTTTACATGTTATTGCAAACTCATAAGCATTTAAAAGACTTCATAAAATTCTATCCTCTTAATATGCCATAATTAGTCTTTGACCCAGGTTTTTTTTTTTTTTTTCCTTCAGTTTTTTGCTATTGAACATAATGTTGAAATGAATATCTTTAGATAAAAAAGTGTTCTCTGGTATTTTAAAGTATTTTGTTGAAATATAATTCTGAAGTACAATGCTGGGTAAGAAATCTTAAGAATCTTAAGACTCCAATAAAGGTTTGATTTATACTGCCACCTGCAGGGCTTGAATGTCTGGCTCCCTCCTATGGCCTGAGGCCCTAGGCCTAGGGGTTCTGGCTACCCAGGCCCTGCCTGCTGTCTGCCTTTACCTGCACAGTGTTGGAGGTCAGAATCTCAGCACCTCTGAAACCCATTTGTGATATGTATTAGGAATGAGTTAGATACATCTAAAGCTTTGGTTCTCAGTTGCAAATTGGAATCACCAGGGAAATTCAAAAATACTGATTCCTGGGCTCACCCTGAACAATTCTCGTTTAATTGTTTTAATGGTTCTGGAGTTGATTTAATTAGGGGTTAAGAATATTTGGATATATAGTACGATGGGTAGATCTCAAAAATCTATTTGCCAGACAGCTATTCAGTTTTTTCCAAAGACATTTAGTAAGCAATCTTTTATTTCCCACTGCTTTGTGTATTCTTTTTGTATCACAATTCTACATAATAATCAGAGATATTTGAGGGAATTTTTAACCAGTGTCACACAGTTTTAATTATTATCACTTGTTGATATGTTTTAGAATTGGTGAGGCTAACCCTTCCTGTTAGCTTATATACCCAGAATCTTTATTTTAAATCTTAACACTTTATCAGTTTAATCTTCCAGGTGATCTTTTAATACTGTGTCAAGCTGAACATCCCTTTGAGATTGAAATGATCATATAAGTTACTTGCAAAAAAAATGGTCATCTTATAACAGTGTCTTCACTTACAGTAATATAGTTTATCACTCCATGTTTATAGGTATATGATTTCCTAATAAATATTTTTGTATTTGTTTTATATCCAGCCATCTCACTAACCCTCTTTTGAATCAAGTGTTTCCATTGAATTTCATGTATTTTATTTTAATTGTATTCTTCTACATTTAAAAATAAATAAATATACAAATAAATAATATACAAATAAAAAATAGTAAAATAGGCATATATTCACCATCTAGGATTAATAAATAGTAATGTTTTGTTATAATAACTACATATTCTTTTAAGTAAAAAATAAATAAAACCTTCCTAAGGAAGCTACAGCTTCATATCTACTCTATCCTTACATTTCCAGAGGTAACCAGGATCCTGAAGTTCATGTATATTATTCCCAAGTATGTATACTGACTATTATGCATTCACACAATAGACAGACAGACAGACAGACAGGCACACAGATAGATAGACAGACAGACAGACAGATAGATAAAACATTGAAATTTAGGAATTGTTCTTCAGGTTCCTTTTTCACCTGTGCTATTTGGTTACAGTACATGTTTCTGTAATGCCTTTTCAGTCATATTCAGTTCATAAATAGAGGAACATTGTCAGTATAAGTAGGAGGTTCATATGTGATTTTCCCCATTTTGTTAGTATTCTGTGCCACAAGTTAACAGCAGCTAAATGAAAAGAATACTAGCACAACTGAATGCAGCATGACACGGAGTAATAGAAGTGACACCCATTCGCCACACATTTTTCTACCTGGCTCTGTTGTGCACCTGCTCTTGGAAGTGCCTATGATAGGCAAGCCCCATCTTTGTACATTCTTATAACATTTCCTTCCATCACATTTTCAAAAAGTACAGCAATATATAGGGTTTTTTTAAAAAATTGTGAGTGGTATCGAATTTTATCAAAGATACTTCCTGGGTCTATTGAGATGATCATAAGTTTTTTTCTTTCTTCAGTCTCTTAATATTAACATAATATTATGTGAATAGATGCTATTCTAATGCTAAATTATACTTACATCTTTGTACATGATTTAATTATGATGTGTTTAGTTTAAAAACCAAGTATAATTATTGGCATCTCTTTCATTTATCAGGGAGCAAAGTTCTATCCAGTAATCCACCACAAGCCCCCCTATAACTTATTACCCAAGACCAGGTATTATTGCTAAGGTTAGGTCTTAGTCTTCTAGAGCTTTCATAACAAAATACCATAGACCGGGTAGCTTAAACAACAGACATTTATTTCTCACAGTTTTGGAGACTGAGAAGTCCAAAATCAAAATGCTGCCAATTTGGTTCTTGGTGAGGGCTTTCTTCCGGGCTTGCGGCCAACCAGACTTCTCACTGAGTCCTTACATGGCCTTTCTTCACGCATGCTAGGGAAGAGAGAGTCTCTGTCTCTCTCTTGCTTTTCTTGTAAAGCTACTAATCCCATGAGGGCCACACCCTCAAGACATATCTAACCCTAATTTCTTCCCCAAGGCCCCATCTCCAAATACCATCACTTTGGGGGTTAGGGCTTCAGTATTTGGGGGACACAAACATGCAGTCCATATCAGGTGGAGAGATAGGATTGCTATTTTTGGCTCATGTGTTGGGGCTGGAGAAGAGTCTTATCTTCTGGAGTTTTGTGTTACCAGAAGAAAACAATGTTGTGGTAAAGGAAACAAAAACTTTTCTTTAGGAAGAAAACTGAATTAAGTGTACCACATTTGCATTCTGCAAAAATAATTAATTGTAGTTTAATATGTTTTTCTTTTTTTCACGTACTTTATTTGTGGTGAGAACACTCAAATCTACTCTCTTAGCAATTTTCGAGAACATGATACGTTATTATTAACGTTAATTACCATGTGTACAATAGATCTCTTGAAGCTATTTCTGCTATATAACCTATAACTGACATTTTGTATCCTTTGACCAATTTCACCCAAGTTTCCCTCCTCTCAGCCCCTGCTAACCACCATTCTATTCTCTGCTTCTGTGAATTTGACTTTTTTAGATTTTACGCATAAGTGAGATCATGCAGTGTTTTTCTCTCTGTACCTGGCCTACTTCACTTAGCACAATGTCTTTCAGATTTATCCTGTTGTTACACATGACAGGGTTATCTTATTTTTTTTAAGTCTGCATAGTACTTCATTGACTACATACTGCCTTTTCTTTATTTATCCATTGATGGCTAGTTAGGTTGATTTCATATCTTGAATAATGCTGCAATGAACATGAGGGTGCAGATATCTCTTTGACATACTTCTTTCACTTCCTTTGAATATATACCGAGTAGTGGGATTGCTAGATCATATGATTGTCCCATATTTAATTTTTTGAGGGATCTCCATACTGTTTTTCATAGCAGCTGCACCATTTTACATTTCTGCCACCAAATTAGGAGGGTTCCTTTATCTCTACCTCCTTGCAAACACTTGTTATCTTGGTCTTTTTTGATAATAACCATTTTAACAGGTGTGAGGTGATGTCTCATTGTGGCTTTCATTTGCATTTCCCTGATGATTAGTGATGCTGAGGATTTTTCACATGCCCTTTGGGCATTTGTATGTTTTCTCTTGNACACTGAGGGTTGCGATCCGTTGCCGGACACAAAAAAAGACAAAAAGGAAAAAAAAAAGTAATATTTCCACAGTTATCTAAATTGAAGATTTTAAAAGCATAACTTATTGATAAGAATCAATTTATATCATTAAATGTTTATGGCTGTAGTGATTTTGATCAGTAAGTAGAAAATGCAAAAGAAAACAAGTTACAGACAAGCATGAGAAAACACTGGAGAAAACTGTGCCAAAATGTATTCTTTTGCTTCTCTTTAACCATATGACAAGACTGATCAAACTCCTGTTTTAGTAATGTTGAAAATGACCTAATAATAGTTAATTGTCTTTACTCATACTTACTTGAGGGGCCCAGAATTCTAAAACTTGTCTATAGTATTTCAATTATTTTATTCTCTAGAAAGGATATATTTACATATTCAATGTGAACCTTTCATATCAATGACCTTAAAATGAAATTTTAAAAGAGAATTCAGGGAGACCTATTCACTTTGCTTCTGCTTTCTTAATAAGAAATGACAAAAATCCATATTGCAGGGTTTGCGAGGACATCTACTTGACCCAACAGTGACCATGTGTTGGTGGGAAGCACTTCAAGGTTTAATAACTAGGATGGCTGCTGATTTTGTAGGACCTAGAAAGCAAGACAAGAGACACCTAGATTTAATATGTGGGGTCCAAGAATTGAAAGTGTAAAGCCTGTGTGAGGTAATTCAGTTAGTCTATGGTAGCAGAAGTGTTATGTTCAAGGAAAGATTTATTTTTAAGTTTTCTATACAAGTATATGTGGAAAATCATAGCCTACATCAATATTTAAGGTATCTATCTGTAAATTTGCTTATTTACCAAAGGTACTGTCGTTATGGAAAGAATATGTAAACTTATAAAGAATAATGATGTTGTACAATTAATAATTTATATTTTAGAATTATCCTCCCAAACCAATTCAAGTTACAATCATTGATGTAAAATAAAATAGGTTAGAAAAAGCAATACTAAAAAATATGATTATATAATAAATGCCAAATAAAATAATAAGTACGAGATAGATCATGGCTAACTACCTTCCTTTTGTGGTCTTTACTTGGAAGAAAATCCACAGAGAAATATATTTCACAGATTGTCTATTGTAAATTAAAGTGGTTATGACTAAATAATCCCCAAAACAAACAGTAAATCCTTTACAAAATTTTCTGTGTCCTGAGCTTTGTATAAAAAAAAA
>NW_007727552.1:380629-381738 GCF_000696425.1 Galeopterus variegatus
AAAAAAAAAGCTATTTTTCATGATAAAATTGTAACTTCATTTCAAAATTGAGTAAAATGACAACTTGTTAAATGTTTTCACATGAGCAAATATTCAAATTTAACATTTTATTACATTTAAATATAACTTAGATATATATGATGTAGTGATTATTGACACGGAACAGGAATAGTTATATATGATAAATATTAGTAATTTTAAGCAATAGTGATGGATGCCTCTGTTTATGCTTTATTTCCCATTGAAATTTTAAAAATAAATACATATTTGCTGATAATTTCACTAGATTATGCTCACATTCATGGTGATTTATGTACACAAAATTATCTTTGGTCATTTTTAGGAGTAAATATGAAAACATTTCAGGAGAAGTTCATCAACTATAGCTTTTACAGATAAAGTTTGAAGTATAAATGGCCAAGGTCCTTGTCACCTTCTCCTCAGTACTTTGCAATGTTGTAGACGTAAGAGATGCTCAGTAATGTTTCTTGATTGTTTATTCCCAACTTCCTTTGTAAAAGTAACCCAACTGTGAATGTCCATGTATACCTGTTACCCGTTCCGTTCATATTTATCATGTGTAGGAAAAAGACAGGTGATTAACTGACTAAGAACTTGCTTATAGGTAAAAAGACCCTTCTGTATCACATTTGACATTCTATTTGTATGAGTAGAAGCTAATTTGATTGATTTGAAACTTATCAACAGTTGATACTACAGTAAAATTACAGGAATGGTGTTTTAGTAAAAGCAAAGGAATTAGAAACCTTGGGAAGTAATCAAAGGCATGAATATATTGGGTATATTAGACATAATTGAAATGCCACTGGTGGTTTATGTAGTACAAACACCAGGTTTATCCAGAGCTGATACTGGCGAAGGCAGAATCAACCAGATTAATTGAGCCAAAGTAGATAGGACTTAATTAAGGTAAGAGAGACATGGGGGACAGTTTAAAATTAGTTCGTATAGGCAAAAGTTTGAGTCCAAATGCAAACCCAGGGTCCCAGAGTGAACCAAGAACCAGATAAAAACGGTAAGTAACAGGAGGCAGGAGGCTCGGAGAACGTAGAGATGGATCTTAATACCAAAACGATCCTTAAAACCCT
>NW_007727552.1:382506-386710 GCF_000696425.1 Galeopterus variegatus
AGGCAGGAGGCTCGGAGAACGTAGAGATGGATCTTAATACCAAAACGATCCTTAAAACCCTTAGTCTCCTGTTAGGTGAAGCTGGAGCTACCATCATACCCTCTGGGAAGGGGGCAGTACATTCTAGAATGCAGATGTTAAGCAGGCTAAAAAATTATGCTTAACAGGTTCAGTTATATTTTAAGTTTAACTATTCTATAAAATAACTAGTTCAGTCTGTTATTTTTACTCTGTAGGTTTGTAACCACAGGTCTCACCTCTAACACTGGTCAGTCACCTACAAGTAAGTTACATTTGTCATTAAGGAAAGTGGGTTGGAGTGAACCTGCGGAAATTTATTAAAATATTGAAAACCCAACTCAAACTTATATTCAGTTTGTAGTAGAGGAGCCATATCAATCTCTTTCACATTGTGAAATTTGAAAATATCTTTTAAAATCAAAAGTCATTTGTTATGGTATCAGTGGGACACAAGCACAGTGTAGAGACTGACTTACCCAGGCCTGTCAACCCTGTCCTCTGCCGACTCCCCTTCCCCACGCCCACGTTCCTTCAATTTGCCACTTTTAACTAGTTCTTCTTTTTAAATATTTTAACGTAGTTATTTCAAATTTATAAATAATATGCTTCCATTACTATTTCTTTTTTTAAAAGAACAATAAACTATGTATATTAAAGAATGTGATAAGTTTATCCTTGTTATCTCCAAGACATTCAAAAAATCTCACAGAGTATGTATTAGTCTGCTTATTACATGAGGATTGTTCTCTTAGGCCATAGAATAAGAGAAAAAAAAATATTATTTTAGTCAGCGTAAACTGTATCACTGTGTATAGCAGCATTCTCATAATCTGAGAACATCCACTGTCGATTTATATATGGTATTAAATATGTGATTACTATATGAGCTATTATTTTAGTCAGCGTAAACTGTATCACTGTGTATAGCAGCATTCTCGTAATCTGAGAACATCCACTGTCGATTTATATATGGTATTAAATATGTGATTACTATATGAGCTTTAGTGAAGTATTGTTATATTAGATTATGAAAAACTCTTCATAATCTTTCCAGTAACATATATTTATGTTTGCAGTTACTTTTTCCATTGTAGGTCACCAACATATATTGATATTTAGAATTTCTCCTTAAAAACTGTCGTAGTTAGTACTTTAACATTTTGTTTCATTTGTTGAGATTTGTTCCTTGGACATGGAACTTAAATTTATGTCTGCCTTCATTTATTTTCTTTCAAGATATCTTAGGAATTCTTCATATTTTATAAGGAACCATAAATTCATTTCAGCCTGGGGCCAACGAGTTTTCATGCTGACCTAGATGCATATATGCAACTTAGTGAATTTTGAAAATTTGAATGATAGCACATTAAACTGGAATAATGAACCAATAAAAATTTTTATAGCCATTCAGAAAAAATATTTCTCAAACATCCACACTGTCATTTTACTCATTAAAGTTATGCTAGGATCATAAATTTGGCCATGTATTCCTAAGGCTTGAAAAAATCAACAGATTTTTTTCTGATGATCAATTGATTTGACCCAACTAAAAGACAAGTCAAATCAATTGATCATCAGAAAAAATTTCCTTATTTTGGAAAGCTAGAGTAGGCATTTTTAACTAGATTATCCGTCTTCAGCTAATAGAGTAAAATTCCTAGAAAATCTTTAATATGATTTCTCTAATGCTCTTTACACGTTAAGTGCTATGGTTTGCCAAAAAGTTGTTATCTTCATATAGTTCCTGCCACTGTGACATTGGGTTTAAACTGGCAAAGCCTCAAATACTTCCTCAGTAGATAGGAATACTGTTACAAGTTCAGAGGGATTTCACAGAGATTAAATGAAATATTACTGTGAAACCCAAGGCACAAGCACAACACTGTGGAAGTCACACGTATTAATTGCTTAGGAGATGGTGGTTTTATGTTTTTTACAAATCTATTAGCATGTAATTAGCCTGTCCTATAAACCAGAATTTTGATGCTTTTATAGAATTCAATCTCCTCCTTGATGCTTTAGCCACTTCTGGTAGTGAGATAAGTACTCAGGAAGAAATATTAATGCTTACAATTCACTAAGGTACTATTTTGTGTTTTTTCTAATGTCTTCATTGGCCTTAGTTTACACATGCACTTAATTCAATAAGGAAGAGTGCTTCTCCTCAAGTTCTTACACTAGTGAAGATGTTTCCAAGCCATACACATTATTTTTATTTGGGTTATATATATGAATCAAGCCATTTTAAAAATAATCTTTTTTTTTTTTTTTTTACTTTTTAGGAAGCACTTTAAAATTAGCATAACATCTATCCATTTTGGTTTTTCTTCTTTCTGTTATATAGTTAATGAGAATGATCCTTATGTTTCAAGTAAATAACAAAAATCTAAGAAGAAAAATTTCATATCTAAACATTTCATATTGTAATTTGGCTAATAAATGCATTAATCCAAACAAATACAGCTTATTAAGTGTATTTATTGGTATCTAATTGTCATTTGTTTCTGCTTTAATTCAGTTCAAATGCTATAACTAAATACCATTCATCTATTAGGAGTTTTGAAGTCTTTTTATCTTTGCAAGATATGATGAAAAAGAAAAAAAGAATGAGTGTTCTATAAAATCGGGTTTACCTTCAGCTAGAAATGTTCCTCTTGTTTTTAGTCTTGATTTGAATTATGAATATCAAATAGAGCCTCTCAGATGAGTAAGACAGGCTAATTTCAAATTTTCTCTAAATNATCTTTTTATCTTTGCAAGATATGATGAAAAAGAAAAAAAGAATGAGTGTTCTATAAAATCGGGTTTACCTTCAGCTAGAAATGTTCCTCTTGTTTTTAGTCTTGATTTGAATTATGAATATCAAATAGAGCCTCTCAGATGAGTAAGACAGGCTAATTTCAAATTTTCTCTAAATCTACAAATATACTATTCATTTTCCCTAGTCTGGGCCTAAATTGCTCTGCTTGCATTTTTAATCAGAAATTGATTGGGTTGCTGTGGAAACTGGAAGAGCATATTGCTGGTGCAAGTACTGTTATCATAATTGTCTGCCATCCTAAATGCCTATCATTTTGAACAGTACATTGATAAAATTTTCACACTCCATCCCCAACATGCTTCTCTTCAGAATACCACTTTGTGGTCAACATTAATCCTCTAGATTGATTTGACATCAAATGCCTTAGTTACACATCTAATTTGTTTCCACATTGAACTATTTTTTTTTTATGCAAAGTGAAGTTAGTTTCCATTTTATTCATATGTACAAGGCACCTGTTAGGAAAAAAACATGAAACACAGTGAAATATTAGTAATTTAGAAGCCAATCATCTGAAACATTTTAACTGCTGACCAAAAAGACACAAAACCAGTGCAAAAAATTCAGATGAAACATCTGGTACCAAGACAGCCTTGAAGATGTGAAGGTCTATTTACACACACAGAAATAGCAGTAAAATGCATTTTACTATGTGAAAGCAAAGATGGCATGCCTCTTTAGAAGGCTTGTCTTTCGTATATGAGTGTTGAGAATGTGAAGATTGATCAAAAGAATAAGGAAGAAATCAAACAAGGAAGAGGAAAATGGCCCTCAGTAGAGGCAGGAATGATGGGAATTAGGAGTGGTGACTACCAGTACATATTCTGGTGCACAAATGTTCATTAACCCTGACTTTCTGGAGTTTTCTGGATTCTTCCATTAGTCTCTGATTTTTTTTTAATATTTTTTTAATTGAAACATAATTGATTGTGGTTCCTGATTTTATCAAGAACAAATGCAGAAAATTATTTGTGACTTCTAAAGTTTAATAAAAACATTCCCAAGGTCCCACAAATCTTAGGAAATCAAAGACTCACAAAAGAGAGACTAACCTCCTGAAGAACGTTAACATAGCATCTGTGTATTTTGAACCCTGGTTATAAAGACGCTGAGTATGGTGGCACACTTGACCTCTAGCGTGGCAGGGATAAGAAAAATGTTGTACTTACTTTAGTTCTATTTTTACAAACAGTGCCAGACACTGAGCAAAGAAACCTGCTTTAGCAGAAAAATATTAAAATATATAATAGCATATGTAGTCTAAATAATGGATTACTGTTCAATGTATTTTTTTAGATTTATATGCTAGATATTTGAATTCTAGTCTTGGGTTTTTCATTCCATCATATTCTTTTTTTTTTT
>NW_007727552.1:387207-390487 GCF_000696425.1 Galeopterus variegatus
GTTAAGGAATGGAAAAAAAAATTATTGAAACATATAGATTGTACATATTTCTGGGGTACAGAGTTATATTTCAATATATGTATCAAATCAGGGTAATGAGCATATTCATCATTGTAAAACTTAATCACTTCTTTGTGATGAGAACATTTGATCTCTTCTAGCCATTCAATAACATGCAGTAAATTGTCGATTATAGATCTATTCTGAGTGTACACCATTTATTTATTTGTATCTGATTGTTTAAAATGTATTATTAATGTTATTTTAGATGGAGAAATTAGAATTATATACATTTGTGGGGTACAATGTGATGTTTTAATATATGTATACAGTATGGCATAATTAAATCATTAACATATCCATCACCTTGCTTACCTATCATTTTCTATAGTGAGACATTTGAAATTTACTCTCAGTTATTTTGAAATATATAATTATTGACTATACACAGTCACCTTGCTGTGCAGTAAAGCTCAAAACCTATTCCTGCTGTCTTTCTGAGACTTTGTGTCCTCTGATCACCCACTCGCATTCCCTTTCTCCCCACCCCTCAGCCTCTAGTAATCATTGTTCTCCTCTCCGCTTCTTTATTAGACTCTGCATATAAGTGAGGTCATGTGGTAATTGTCTTTCAGTGCCTGGCTTACTTCACTTAGCATAATGCCCTCCAGATTCATTCGCATTGACACAATTGATAGAATTTCCCCCTTTTTAAGATCGAATCATATTCCATTGTGTATATATAACACATTCTTTATCCATTCATCTGTTGAGGGATGCTTAGGTTGTTTCCATATCTTAAGTATTGTGAATAATACTGCAATGAACATGGGAGTGCAGATGTCTTTTGGGCGTATTGATTCAGTTTTGGATATACACCCAGAAGTGAGATTAATAGGTCTTATGGTAATTCTATTTTTAATTTTTTGAAGAAACTCCATACTAATTTACTTTTCTACCAACGATGTATAAGAATTCCCTTTTCCCCACATCCTCCCCAATACTTCCCATCTTTTTGGTAACAGCCATTCTAACAGGTGTGAGGTGGTATCTCATTGTGGTTTTAGCTCGCATTTCCGTAATGATTAGTGGTGCTGAGCATTTTTTCATGTACCTATTGGCCATTTGTATGTCTTTTGAGAAATGTCTTTTCTGGTTTTTTTGCCCTTTTTTTTTTTTGAGTTATTTATTTTCTTGACAAGTTTAAGTTTCTTATATATTTTGGATATTAACCCCTTATCAGGGGTATAGTTTGCAAATATTTTCTCCCCTGCTGTGTGTTGTCTCTTCACTTTGTAAATTATTTCCTTTTCTGTGCAGAAGCTTTTTAGTTTCATGCCATTCTATTTCTCTATTTTTGTTTTTGTTGCCTGTGCTTTCAGGATTATATCCAAAAAAATAACTTCCCAGACCAATGCCATGGCACTTTTTCCCTGTTTTCTACTAGTCGTTTTACAATTTCAGGTCTTATATTGTAGGCTTTAATCAATTTTTAGTTTATTTTTGTGTATGGTGTAAGATAAGGTTTCATTTCATTTTCTACATGTGAATATTCAGCTTTTTCATCTCAATTTATTGATGAAAATGTCCTTTTCCCATTATGTGGCTTTGGCATCTTTGTCCAAAATTGATCATAAATGTATGAGTTTATTTCTTGGTTTTTTATCCTGTTCCTTTGGTCATTATGTCTGTTTTTATGCCAGTAATGTTTTGATTCCAATTGCTTTATTATATGTTTTGAAACCAGGGCGTGTGGCGCTTCCAGCTGTGTTCTTTTTGCTCAAGATTGTTTTATTTCTTTGGGGTCTTTTGTGATTCTTTATGAATTTGAGGATTGTTTTTTTTTTCCCCCCCATTCTGTGAAAAATGACATTAGAATGTTGATAACTATTGTATTAAATCCGTAGATTGCTTTCAGTAGTATCAACCTTTTCCCAATATTAAGTCTTCTTATCCATGAACATAGGATATCTTTCCATTTATTTACATTTTTTTCATCAGTGTTTTATCATTTTCAGTATAAGGGTTTTTGACTTTCTTGGTTGAATTTACACCTAAGCATTTAATTTTTTCTATTGTAAATGAGACTTTTTAATCTTCTTTTCAGATATTTTATTATTATTATGTAGAAATGCTACTGACTTTTGTATCTTGGTTGAATTTACACCTAAGCATTTAATTTTTTCTATTGTAAATGAGACTTTTTAATCTTTTCAGATATTTTATTATTATTATGTAGAAATGCTACTGACTTTTGTAGGTTGATTTTGTGTCCTGCAACTTTACTGAATTAGTTCATCAGCTCTAACAGTTTTTTAGTGGTCTTTTAGGGATTTCTTATACAAGATTATGTCAGCGGCAAATAGAGAAAATTTCACTTCTTCCTTTCCTATTAGGATTCCTTTCCTTTCTTTCTCTTGCCTAATTGCTCTGGCTAGGACTTGTAGTACTACGCTGAAAAGAAATGGTGAGAATAGGCATCCTTGTCTTGTTCCTGATCTTAGAGGAAGAGCTTTCAACTTTTCATTATTGAGAATGATGTTAGTTAGCTATGGGTTTGTCATGTATGGCCTTTGGTGTATTGAAGTACATTCCCTGCATATCTAATCTGTTGAGAGTTTTTAATAATAAAAGGATGTTGAATTTTGTCAAATGCCTTTTCTGCATCTATCAAGATGATAATATGATTCTTATCCTTCATTTTTTTAAAGTGGTGTATCACATTTACTGATGTGTATGTGTTGAACCATCCTTGCATCCCAGGGATAAATCTCACTTGATCATGTTGAATTATTCTTTTACTGTGTACTTGTATTTGGTTTGCTAATACTTTATTGAGGATTTTTGCATCTATGTTTATCAGGGATATTGGCCTATAATTTTCTTTTCTTGTGGTGTCTTTGTCTGGCTTTGCTATCAGGGAATATTCTCTCCACTTTGATTTTTTGGAAGAGTTTGAAAAGAATTGGTG
This sequence comes from Galeopterus variegatus, assembly GCF_000696425.1. NCBI lineage: Eukaryota > Metazoa > Chordata > Mammalia > Dermoptera > Cynocephalidae > Galeopterus > Galeopterus variegatus. The sequence goes on from NW_007727552.1 coordinate 390,179, forward strand.
TTAGCTCTTCTTTAAATGTTTGGTAAAATTCAGCAGCAAAGCTGTCTTGTCCAGGGCTTTTCTTTGATGGAAGACTTTTTATTACTTATTCAATCTCCTTACTTGTTACTGGTGTGTTCAGATTTTCTATTTTGTCATTATTCAGTGTTGGTAGCTTTTATGTGTCTAGAAGTTTATCCATTTCTTCTAGGTTATCTAATTTCTTGGCATATCATTGTTCATGGTAGTTTCTTACAATTCTTTGTATTTTGGTGTATCAGTTGTAATGTCTCCTCTTTCATTTCTTATCTTACTTGAGTAGTCTTTTTT
>NW_007727552.1:391394-393705 GCF_000696425.1 Galeopterus variegatus
GTAATGTCTCCTCTTTCATTTCTTATCTTACTTGAGTAGTCTTTTTTCCCCTAGTTATTCTAGCTAAGGGTTTGTTGATTTTGTTTATCTTTTCAAAAAAACTAACTCTTAGTTGTGTTGATTTTTTTCTATTTTTTTCATCTCTATTTCACTTATTTCTGATCTGATCTTTGTTATTTCTTTTATTCTGCTAACTTTAAGCTTAGTTTGTTCTTTTTCCAGTTCCTTAAGGTATAATGTTAGATTGTTTATTTGTGATCTTTTTATCTTTTTTGATATAGGTGTTTATCACTATAAATTTGTCTCTTAGGATTGCTTTTTCTGATCTCATGAGTTTTGGTCTTTTGTGCTTCCATTTTTGTTTTTCTCAAGTTTTTTGTTTGTTTGTTTTGTTTTTCCTTTTTTGATTTCTTCTGTGATCCATTGGTTGTTTAGGAGCATGTTATTTGTTTTCCATGTATTTGTGTCTTTTTAAAGATTTCTCCTGTTATTGAGCTCTAATTTTATACAAAAAAAGACACTTGGTGTGATTTCAGTATTCTTAAATTTGTTAAAATTTGTTTTGTGGCCTAACATATGATCTATCTTGAAGAATGTTTTGTATACACTTGAGAAAAATGTGTTAATCTGCTGCTGTTGAATGGAATGTTCTGTATATGTCTGTTAGGTCCATTTGTTCGACATTGTAATTCAAACCCAGTGTTTTTATTGATTTTCTTTCTCAATGGTCTGTCCATTGTTGAAAGTGAAGACTACCTACTATTACCCTACTATTACAGTATTTTAATCTACATCTCCCATCAGATCATTTAATAATTGCTTTATGTATTTTGATGCTCCATTGTTGGGTGCACATACAATTGTTATGTCTTTTTGGTGAATTAACCCCTTTATCATTATGTACTAAACATTTTTGTCTCTTTTTATAGTTTTGACCCAAAGTAGTGATGTAAGCATAGTAGCTACCTCTGCTCTCTTTTGGTTTGCATTTGTGTGGAATATCTTTCCATCTCTTCATTTTCAGTGTATAGATGTTTTTGCTAGTAAAGCTGGTCTCTTGTATGCTTGGATTTTTTTTTATCCATTCAGCCACCGTATGTCTTTTTACTAAAGAATTTAATCCATTTACAATCAAGGTAATTATTGATAGGTAAGGACTTGATATTGCCATTTTGTAATTTATTTTTTGATTGTTTATAGGTCTTTTGTTTCTTCCACTCTTTCTGTCTTCCTTTGTGGTTTGATGGTTTTCTGTGGTGGTATGCTTTGAATTATTTCTCTTTGTATTTTTTGCAGCTACTGTAGGTTTTTTCTCTGTGATCACCATGAGGATTACATAACAGCTTGCTTTTAGTTGCATATAAAAACTCCACACTTTTATTCCCTCCCCTTTTATTTATGATTTTGATGTCAAAATTTATATTTGTTTTTGTAATTATTTTCTCTTAACAATTTAGTATAGCTTCAGTTGTTTTTAATAGCTTTCTTTTATAATCCTCCTGGTATGGATAAAATTGCTTAACACACCACCCTTACAGTATTAGAGAATTCTGAGTATGACGGTGTACTACTTATACCACTGGGTTTTTTTTTTTTATTTTCTTTCTTCTGTTTTTTGTTGTTGTTGTTGTTGTTGTTGTTGTTGTTGTTATCAGCAGCTTGTTGTTTCAACTTAAACAACTCCCTGTAGGAATCCCTGTAAAGCAGGCCTAGTGGTGATGAACTCCTTTAGATTTTGTTAGTCTGGAAAAGTTTTTATTTCTCCCTAATTTCTGAAGGATAGTTTTGCTGAGTAAAGTATTCTTGGTTGGCAGTATTTTTGCCTTCATCCATTTTGGGTATATTGTCCCTCTTTTTCCTGGCCTACAGAATTTCTGCTGAGAAATCCACTGAAAGCTGTACTGGGGCTCCCTTGAATTTGATGTGTATCTTATCTCTTGCTGCTTTCAGTATTCTTTCTTTGTCTTTGATTTTTGATAATTTGATTATGATGTGTCTTAGAGAACTTCTCTTTAAGTTGAATTTGATTGGCCACCTCTGAGTTTCTTGTACCTGGATGTTGTCAATTTTTCCTAGATTTGGGAATTTTTTTTTTCCTTTGAGGTTAGTGTCTTTTGTCCTGATTAAGAAGTAATTCACTATCGGGCCGGCCCAGTGGCGCACTGCGCTAGTGCGCCGCTTGGGAAGCGTGGCGGAGCTCCCGCCAAGGGTTCGGATCCCACATACAGACCAGTTCCCGCTCACTGGCGGAGCGAGGTGTGGGAGCAACACCGAGGGTTACGATCCCGTTGCCGGTCCCGGTCCGGTACGG
>NW_007727552.1:394550-401492 GCF_000696425.1 Galeopterus variegatus
GGGACACGGAAAAAAAAAAAAAAAAAAAAAAAAAAAAAAAAAAGAAGTAATTCACTATCGGGCCGGCCCAGTGGCGCACTGCTATAGTGCACCGCTTGGGAAGCATGGTGGCGCTCCCGCCGAGGGTTCGGATCCCACATACAGACCAGTTCCCGCTCACTGGCTGAGCGAGGTGTGGGAGCAACACCGAGGGTTGCGATCCCGTTGCCGGTCCCGGTCCGGTACGGTGGCGACACTGAGGGTTGCGATCCATTGCCGGACACGGAAAAAGACAAAAAAAAAAAAAAAAGAAGTAATTCACTATCTTGAGGTTATAAAAATACCCTTACTTTTTACGTATAGACTATGATTCACCTGGAATTGTTTTTTGAGTAAGTTGTGAGGTAGGAAACAAGTTTCATTTTGTCAATCTGCATATATGATTGATCCAACACCATTTCTTGAAAATAACACCATTTCTTCATCACTTTACAATACAACCTTTATTATAGATTAAGTACTCATATATGTTTGGATTTGTTTCCAGACTCATTATTCTGTTCTACTGTCTATTTTTCTATTTCTGCAATACTATTTTGTCTTGCTTTATTGTAACTATATTGTACGCTGCCATCTGGAAGAAGTAGTTCTCCAGCTTGTTTTCTCTTCAGGAGTAACTTGGATATTTGTAGTCCTTAGCATTTCCATATAAACTTTAAATTTTTCTATAAAGTTTGTCAAGTTACAGAAAAAAAAAGCGTTTTAATTTTGATTGGGATTGCACTAATATGTATAAATCCATGGTGAGTGTTGACGTTTTTTATAGTAAAACTTCTAATCCATGAAATACATTGGATATCAGTAATAGAAGGACCAACATTGCGGTAGAAAAATATGGGCAAAGGATGTGAATAGGCAACTGCAGAAATAAAAATAAGAATGATCCCCAAGCATATGAGGAGTGAAAAATACTATGCTAAGTGAAATTACAGCTAGTTGAATAATTTTGACCTATGAGTTTATCAATAGTGCAAAAGTTTGAAAACTCACTTTAAGGACAAGACTGTGCAGAATCAGGCATTCTCAAACATTTCTGGTGGGAGTGTAAATTGATATTTATTTTATGGAATGAAATTTATGAACACCTATTAAATTTAGCCCCCTACCCACACCCCACAAAAATTTAGTGACTTGGGCATCAAAGTGCTACAGTTTTGTTCTTAGCTTTCTCATTAGGCAGCTGTGTAATATTTTGCAAGTCTTTATATTCCTTCATCTCTTACCTTCTCTAAAATGAGATATTTGAAATGTATTATTTTTATAGCCTTTTTGAACTCTAGATTCCTGTGACGTGTAAATGGTTGATACTTGTGCATGATTCTAAATATATGTAAATGTATGTTACCTGTGAATGAGAGAACAGCTGTTTTTCTTTTCTCTTGATTATAGCATATTTTCAGCCTATCTGTCGGATTTAAAATTAGTTTTTATCTGATCTTGAATAGTTCAGTTTTCAACTAGTTGTCTAGTTTTCAGATGACTATTTAGTTCATTATTTGTTATTATTATATTTGCAAATAATTATAGGTGAGAAAATGTAGGTGAGAAAATATAGGTGAGAAAACCCCCCAAAGTCCATTTATTGGAAGCTTAATTCCTACTATAACTGTTGAGGGTGGGAAATACTATTATGGTGATTGAAAGGTGGGGCATCGAAGAGGTGATTAGATTGTAGGACAATGCCCTAGTGAATAGATTAAAAATGGTGGTTATGGGCATGGTTCTGAGGGCTTTAAAAGGAGAGCAGTGAGACTCTTGCTCTCTGCTCCACAGTTTCTGCAATGTGGTACTCTGTGGTCACTGTTGCCGCCACCAAGGCTCTCACCAGATGTGTTACCTGGACTTTGGACTTCCCATTCTCAGAAACTGTAAGCAATAAATTTTGTTTTCTTATAAATCACCCAGATCCCAGTATTTTGTTGTAAGCAACAGGAACGGACTAATACAGTTCTGAATGTTTCACCCTGTTCTGCTATCTATGCCAAGCACTCTGCTAGTTATGTATCTTTCTTAATATAACAATCCCATGTATTAGATGGTAATATCTCAACTTTTATAGGTAGAAAAGTTGAGTCATAAGGGTTAAATAAATTGCCTAAGATAAAACACCCAGTAAGCGGACTTTCAGTCTGAGTGACACTAAATTTATAGACACTATAAAGTCTTTACAGATACAAGGAAACAAACAGATCTAGAACAAAGCTCTATGTGGGCAGGGAGCTCAGCTGTTATATTCGTTGTTGTATCATTGTCCTTAAAGACTTTAACTCATTGCCTAAGATAAAACACCCAGTAAGCGGACTTTCAGTCTGAGTGACACTAAATTTATAGATACTATAAAGTCTTTACAGATATAAGGAAACAAACAGATCTAGAACAAAGCTCTATGTGGGCAGGGAGCTCAGCTGTTATATTTGTTGTTGTATCATTGTCCTTAAAGACTTTAACTCGCACTTAGTAAGTTCTCAATAAGTAAATGTTGAGTGAATGTATCATTTAATGAAATATTATCAACATGGCACTGGTAACATGGAGGAGGAACTTAATTGTGACTGGGAGCTTCTTAGCGGATGTGGTATTTCAATGGCTCTTTAAGACCAAGAGAGATTTCAACTGGTTGAGATTGGAAATCCTTTAATTTCAACCCAAGGAAACACAGTGAGAAAATCTAGGCATTGTTTAAGACATGGTTTCTCCTCTGTGAAAACACTGGGAATTGAAACTAGACGGCTCTTTTACGATGGATCACTTAGGACCTTGACCTTCACGTTGAGGAGTTTGTACTTCATTCTTTTTGCACGTTGGAGAGCCTTAGGGGAGTGTTAAGGAGTAGGGATGATGAGGGACCTGGGATTCCTTTTCTTTATAGTGTTTTACTTGCAATTTTTAGCTTACAAGGTCATAAGTGTATGGATGTTTTTAAAAAGAGTTTTTTAAAACTATATATTTTTTGGACATAACATCATTTAGTATATGGCAGGGATACCCACAAACTTTGAGTTCATTTTCTTTTCACCTTGAATATTATTTTACATTACATGAATAGGTGGTTATTTGGATCTTGTTGCACGCTAGATACCAGATTTTAAAATCATTTTACATAAAGAGCACTGAGTAATCAATTTAGGAAGCAGATTAGTTTTGTATTTTTTTAAACACAGGCTTTGCTTTTCATTCTGATAGAAACTCCATTGATTTGATTATACTATTGTTTTATAGCAGAGTGTAACTTGATTTATATTCTGACACTAAGTACTTATACTAGTTTAGCATATATGTGCATTATTTTATCTCTGTAATTACACTGACTGTGCCAAGTTTTCTTTTTAATGACATTTAAGAATACATTTAACTAAAAATATCCACTAAAGTGCATGTGGATTCTGTTTTCATAAAACCAATTAATGATCCTAGCAGGTTCTGTATTTTTCTAAATTTTAGTACTTGCCTCACACAAATCAGAAATATCCAGACTTTTGAATTTACAGTATCCATTCAAACTTTAAATGCCCTTGATTAATAAAAATACATGTGACAGCAAAGTATAGCTCTGCTTTTAAGCTGTTAGAGAGAACATAAAATGATTATGGCTTGCAGTAAATGTTATTATGGTCCTAAGATGTTTCCTGAGGGATTCAGCAGTCTCCTGCACTTTCCTTTAAGACTGACCCTCTCTCCTTGAGAAGAAGCCAGGAGGAGGGCTGCAGAGGCAAGACCACTGTCAGGTCACCTGTCACAGCGCTGACAAGGCTCTGATATAAAACCTAATTTACAGTTTAAGAAGCACATCCATTATCCTTCTGATTTTAAAATAGAACATACATCAGCAAAATGAAAAAGGAAAAGTGCTTAAGAATTGTGAATGTCAAGGGCTATTTCATATCATAAAGTCACAACCCTTTTTGAATATTACTTTAAATTACAGCAGAGTTTAATGATATTCTTGTGCTCAATTCTCTGCAAATGAGTATCACAGTATCCCTACTATTGATAAGCTAATAATCATAGATTAAATATCGACTCCCTTTTATACCTAGGTAAATGGTGTTGTCAGTATTTAAATACTTTTTATGAAGTTGATGTGCATCAGAACATTGCTACAAGAACTTAATGAATTATCTTCAGTTCACTCACACTAAATGTATAGTGTTTTATCTTCATTTCTAATCAAACTTCAGTTGGCAATGTTTTTAGTATTTTCTTTCTCACTCTTGATCTCCCTTTCTACAGTTATTCTCAACTATTGATGGATATGTGAACAAATCCTGGGATGTATTTTTTAAGTCTAGTGTCCTCTTGAAATGCAAATAAACTCTTAAAGTGTCTATTCAAAAACCTTGGATTTTGTTTTAAAAGGGAGTGCTTCATATTATTGTCATTGTAAATTTCATCGTGATAATTGTGTTTTAATAATTGGTGTTACGGATGAGATAACTTGAATGTTTCTAGCATTCTTCTAATATTTTTTTATAAGTAAATCAATACTTAAACATTGATTGTAATAGGCTAATTCATCAGAATAAAATTTGAGATTTGACAGTTTGTAAACAGAAATGTTGAAATATTTGCTTTGTAGTATACTCTAGCAAAAATTCATAAATCCTTCAATTACCCGTATCCAGATTTAGAGATAGAAGACTGAAACAGGCAGCCGTGTACACGGCTTTGGAGCAAATTTCTTACTTATTAAATATTTACTGATTTTAAAACGAATTGTTCTCCCGATCTCTGCTACATTTGAATAGACTATGCTTAGCTTATCTCCTTTATGTCTGACAATTTTATATTTAAATGTAAATTAATATTTAAGATACAAATAAGAACAAAAATAAAAAAAAAATAATGATAGGCTAAGGACTCGGGAATTCAAACTTCTACATTTGTGTTCAAACATACACCTCTGTCCATTTACCTGGCACCTCTGCAGAGCCCTGGTTGTCTGGAGAGGGGGGGAACTCTTGAAGACACTTTTCCGCACTCTGACTCAGCCCCCAGTACTTCTCTACTCCCAGCCCTACCCTTTTCCCTCTCCCCTACTCTCTCCCCAGGGTGCACACAACTGTGGGAGCCTTTTTTTCAGGGCTCCCTCAGCATCCAGACAACCCCCACCTCTAGTGATCCATCTGACCCTTGACCTGTGCCCGTTCCATGTGGAAAAATGGCAGAGGACAAGCCAGAGCTTTCTCCAGTTTTAGCCTCTTGTTTGTACCATTACAGTGAGTAATTAAAGGCTAAACACTTCCATTTTTTGCTTATTTCTTTAATCAGTTAATCTGACACTTGACAGCTCAGCTCTCCCTCCTACATCAGCTGATCTTCTGACATATATATCCACACCAATATATTATTGTTAAATCTATGTTTATGAGAGAGATCGGCCTATTATCTTCCTTCCCGTTCCAATTTTTTTTTTATTGATTTTGGTTTCTAAATAAGACTGACTTCACAGAATTAGTTGGGTTACATTCCAGATTTTTCTCTTCTGGAAAAGCTTGTTCCTTTAATCATATTTTAATCATAATCCTTTCTCTCAAAATTTTATAGAACACTTTATTGGGGAATTTCTTTTTATAAATATTTACAACTATTTAATATTTTATATAAGTAATTCTTTAAGTGCTGTGGGAGTATTCAATCTTGGTATTTCTTTTTTTCTTTACTTTTTATTTTACTTTTAGTTGATAAATAATAATTTTATTTATTTATGGGGTACAATGTGAGGTCTTGATACATTTTTACATTATGGAATGATCAAGCAGGCTAATTACCATATTAATCACCTCAAATATTTATCATTTCTTTTGTGTAAGAACATTTAAAATCTTCTCTTCTAGCTGTTTTAAAATATCAATACATGACTATTAACAGTCGTCACTGTGCTGTACAGTAACACACCAGAACTTCTCCCACATGTCTTACCAAAACTTTGTACTCATTGACTAACACCTCCCCGTTTCCCTGCCCACCTTGAACCCCAGCCGGTGGTAACCACCATCTACTCTTTACTTCTATGAGTTTAACTTTTTTAGATTCCACATATAAGTGAGATCAAATGGTATTTGTCTCTCTGTGCCTGGCTTATTTCACTTAACATAATGTCCTCTAGGTTCATCCGTATTGTCACAAATGACAGAATTTCCTAAGTTTTAAAGTCTGAAGAGTATTCTATTCTGGGTGTATATACCATACCATGTCTTTTGTCACTGTGCTGTACAGTAACACACCAGAACTTCTCCCACATGTCTTACCAAAACTTTGTACCCATTGACTAACACCTCCCCGTTTCCCTGCCCACCTTGAACGCCAGCCGGTGGTAACCACCATCTACTCTTTACTTCTATGAGTTCAACTTTTTTAGATTCCACATATAAGTGAGATCAAATGGTATTTGTCTCTCTGTGCCTGGCTTATTTCACTTAACATAATGTCCTCTGGGTTCATCCGTATTGTCACAAATGACAGAATTTCCTAATTTTTAAAGTCTGAAGAGTATTCTATTCTGGGTGTATATACCATACCATGTTTTTCAGTCTGTTGGTGGATACTTCGATTGTTTCTATATCTTAGCTATTGTAAATAATGTTACAATGAACATGGGTGTGCAGATATTTCTTCAACTTAATGATTTTAATTCTTTTGGTTACATACCCGGTAGTGGGATTGCTGGATCATATGGGAATTCTATTTCTGGGTTTTTGAAGGAAAATCACCACTGTTTTCAAAAATGGCTGTTCTAATTTTGGTATTTTTTCTTCCGTCAGTTTTCTAAGTTATATTTTTCAAGGAATTTTCCATTTATCCAAGTTTTCAAATTTATTAGTATAAAATTGTTTATAATATATTTATATTTTTAAATTTCTGATCTAAGTGTGATTATAGTCATCATTTCATTTTTGTTTTATT
>NW_007727553.1:0-8483 GCF_000696425.1 Galeopterus variegatus
GGCCCAGGTGCCCCCGCCTGTCTCCTCACCTGCCTTTCCCAGCTCCAGGAAAACGGCCCCTCGGGCCCCCTTCCAGCGATCCTGGGCCTTCCCTCTGCGCTTCTCTCCCCTTCGCCCCACCTGTTCCAGGCGGGAGCCTCGTCCCGCCGGTGACCCGCTCCTTCCCCGAGGTCCGTCCTGCCTGCCCCGTCTCTAGCCCTTCTCTGACCCTCAGCTGAGGGCTGGGCGAGTGCTGGGTACCAAGGTCTAAAACTATCCCGCTCCCTGCACCAAAGCGGCCTCAGGTACTTTGGCTTCGGCTTCCTGAAGGGCTGGACTGGAGGAGGAAGGCTGTGCTGGGGGAAGTCTACCTCTGGTTGCTTGGGGGGCTTTGCCAGAGGCACTGCCCTACCTTTCCTGGCGTTCAGCCATGCCCCAGGGGTGCAGCCCTGGGAGCTGGAGGTCAGGCTCCCAGCTCTTGGGGTAGCAGGTCTCTGTGACTGTCCAGAGTGCGCAAAGGGGAGCCTGCCTGGATGAGGAACAAGGACAGACTCTGTGACCCAGGTAGAGAAGGGGGCTGCATAATGACCCCCGCTGCCCCCACCTCTGCCTGGCATGGCTACAGGTAGGGTCCTCTGACCAGCTGGAGACCGGGGCAGGAATAGGGTAAGGCTGCCCCCTGGTGCCTGGTGGGTGCACAGACCCTTCCCCAAAGGCCTCAGCTTGCAGGCCCCAGCTCCCCAGCCCTGGCGCTCTTCTCCCCAGGGACCTCCAGGCGTCCCCAGCAAGAGCCAGCTTGTTGGGCTGCCCTCTCCACCACCTACTGAGCAACTTCTTTGGAATTTTCCAGGGCCGAGACTAGCCTGGGGGTGGAGTGAGGATGGAAGGGGTCATTGTCCTGACTGGAGAGGTGAAGTGGGCCCCCCTCAATCCCAGGCTCCCTGATCTGATCGCAGACACTGCAGTCCCCAGATGGCTCATCCCGTTAAGCTAAACCCGCAGCCATCCGGCCAGCTTTAGGAAGAAAAGCAGTTCCGGCCCAAGCCAGATTCAGCCTGCGAGGTGAGGGAGGGGCAGCATCTCCACCCAGGATTGCAGGAGGAGCCTTAATGGGTGTGTACGTGGGAGACAGGCAGTGTCACCTGTGCTTATTGCTGGGGGGAGGGACCGGTGAGATGGCAGGGTTGCACTGCTCATCAGAAGACCCTAACCTGTGTCTTTTCTGACCCAGCCTGGGACTGAAGCTGGTCTGAAGATAAAGGGGTGAAACAGAAATGACCCGTAAATGGCTTGGAGAAGCTGAGGTCACCCCGGGAGCAAGGACAAAGGAGAAAGAGGGTCGACCCAGCCAAACTGCAGGCACCCCCTATGGCATTGGAGAGAGGAGAGAAGGGGATCCAGCGACACAGAGGAACTCGTCCCAGCAGGAGGGCGGAGTGGGGGGTGATGTCTGCGAAGGGAGGGCGGTAGCTGTGGCAGTGACCTGAGTGAGGGCCGCTTGGAGGGAGAGGTGCAGGCAAGGCCAGGCCACGCAGGGGGACGTGCGGACGTGCCGGTGCGAGGCCGAGGTCGAGGGTGAGGACAGCCAGGCCCGGCGGGCAGCCAAGGGTGGGGCCTCCTCTGCCCTGCATGGCGCTGGGAGGGGAGGCGGGTTCCAAGTCCAGGAGCAGGAACGTGGGGCAGCTGCCACCTGGGCTCCCGTGGCCTCTGTGAGAGACAGGGAGGTGGTTGGAGACAGAAGGTAAGGGCTGGTGGCTGCTGAGAACGGCCCGTCTGACCTCCCGGACCCCTGGAGCTGAGGCTCGCACTGCTCCACAGTGGCCGCCAACAGGCCCCCACACCTGACTTGACAGGCCCACACCCTCACTTACCTGGTAATGACGCCATCTCCCAGCTCTCCACCCAGTGAAGGTCACTCAGGCCCTGTCTCGACCTTCCACGTCTAGGCTGTCCTCCCTGCAGCTGCCCCTCCCGCAGCCATCTTCTGCGCACCCCCACTCTGTCGGCGGGGCCCGCAGGGCCATCTCCAAACCCTCTGGAATCCGCTCACTCTCCGCACCCCACTGCCAGTCCCTGGGCTCCTGCTTGTGGCCTGGTGCAGCCCCACACTGCACTCTTCTCTCAGCAGCCGGGGGACCCTTTTGAAGCCCGAATGTGACCAGCCACGCCTCTGGCTGATCTTCTCTGGGCTTTTCTGTGTCCTTGAGATAAAATGAAATTTCTCTCCATGATGTACAAGACCAGACACGATGGGGACTGTGGCCCCCAGCTTCAGGTGCTGTTGAGGAGCAGTGCACTCCCCGAGCTGCCCTCCGTGCCGGGCCCATTGCTCCAGGTTCCCTTTCTGTGTGACCCCCTCTGATCCCTCAGGACTCTGTTCCTGCACCTCAGCCACCCCTGGAGCCACCCTGGGCTCAGCTGGTCTTCAGCAGGGCGTTAAATTCGGGGAAAGATCCTCCAATGGGTCAGGGCTGGCTAGGCTGGAGTGTCCCAAAGAGGGAGCCAAGGTGTGTGCTCTCACCCGAGCGAGCTGCCTGCGGGGGTGTCCGCGCTGACAGGGACATTTTCAGTGTTTGCTGGGCTCGGGCTCTCGTGAGGTGCTGAGCACCTGCAGGAACAAAGGCAGAGGGATTTCCAGCTCTGGGGGGTCCTGTACCATGTGTGGAGGCTCCAAGGTATCCTCAGGACTTGGCAAAGGTATATCTTGCTGCACCCCCAGCCCCCCTACCCCCCAGGCAGCAGCAGCTGCTGGGGAGGAGCAGGGTGGACTCCCCAGGACCCCAGCTGAAGGCCAGGGGGCTGTCCCCTGCCAGCCCTGTCCAAACCTCCACCTGTCCTGCCAGGCCCTTGCGTTCTACTCACTGAAGGGGGTTCCGAACATGTGCAGGCCGGGGGTGGGGATGCCCTGCCAACCGTGCCCAGCCCAGAGCTCCTACTGCAGCTCCCGGGTGAGAAGCACACCGTTGCCTGGGACAGAGGTGACAGAGGCAGAGCTGCACCCTCTTCCTGAAGTGTCCCAGGGAGCAGACGGCCTTTCAGACCCCAGCTAGGGCTGGGGGCTTGAAGTTTATGCTGAGGAGGGGGGGAGGGGAGGAGAGGGGACCGCTGGAGGGAGGGCCAGCCGAGGGCTCCTGTTTGTTGGGGGCGGCCTGGGAACGGGCTGGGAATTGGACGCAGTGCCGACCCGGGCCTAGCGCCACCGTGGAGCGGGAACGGGCTGGGTGGGAGGCCACCCTGCCCTGGGGTGACTGGTTATCCCAGGGGGAAGTGGGCAGCTGAAGACAGACAGCCCCGGGTGCAATGAGCTGCAGAATTAGAATTAGCTGGGAACAAAGGGGACGCTGGAGTCCACCTGGAAGGCCTTTGTACTGTCAGCTCCCGGGGAGGGGCCCACAGAGGGGCTGCAGCAGGCGGGCGAGGCAGGGAGAATGGGCCGGGGGCCTGCGGGGAGGCGGGGACAGCGCCACCTGCCCTTCCACGCCAGCACCCCTTGCCCGCCCGCCAGCTGTGCTCATTCACGGGGGCCCTCTGAAAGCGTTTGTGATTTTTGATGTCTTCCATAAACTTTTGATATTAGACTAGTTTTTGTGCAGAAAAATCGCAGAGAACCCCCGCAGCACAGGCCACACCCAGCTGCCCTGTTTGCAGACACGTTCGTACAGTGCGTCTGTCGTTGCTCACGACTCAGTATTAGTCCGTTTCTTCAGGCCTCCTTAGCTGTTCCCTACTGTCCTTTTCCTGTCCCAGGGTCCCACATTGCATTTAGTCGTCATATCTCCTTAGATTCCTCTTGGCTGTGACAGTTTCTCAGTCTCTCCTTGTTCTCGATGGCCTTGACACTGTTGTAGAATGCCCCGCTGTTGGGAATTGTCCGCTGTTCCCTTCATCATCAGTCTGGCCTGTGGGTCGTGAAGAGGAAGATGACAGAGGTCCAGCGCCACCCTCATGACTGTCCAGTCTCAACTCCATCACCTCTGTCACCTGCTGTGGTAGCGGTTGTCAGGTTCCCCTGCCCGTACTGGACTCTTGGAAGGGGCCACTGTGTGCTGCCCACAATTAAGGAGTGGGGGAATATCCACATAAGTGACTCGGAATTCTTCTGCACAGATTTGTTTAATCTCCTACATTCATTTATCTACTTAATAATTTACTTATAACAGTAAGGACTGGGCGATATTTATTTTATACTTTTGGTTATAATCTAATACTGCTCTATTTTGTTTCTCAAATTTTCTTTGACCACTGGGAGCTCTTTCAGTTGGCTCCTGTGTCCCTTTGACATACCCCCATCGCTGTGTGCTTGTGTGTGCCTACGTGTGCATGTGTGTGCGCGTGTGCCTACGTGTGTATGTGTGTGCGTGCACGTGTGTGCATGCGCGTGTGCCTGTGTGTGCATACGTGTGCATTTGTGTGCGCACGCATGTGTGTGCCTACGTGTGCATGTGTGTGCGCGTGTGCCTACGTGTGTATGTGTGCACGTGCACGTGTGCATGCGTGTGTGCCTGTGTGTGCCTACGTGTGCATGCGTGTGTGCCCACGTGTGCATGTGTGTGCATGCGTGTGTGCCTACGTGTGCATGTGTGTGTGCACGCGTGTGTGTGAGCGCTTCCTTACTTTCAGGCTCCAGGCCCAGCTTCTATATTTTCCTGCCCCAGTCCTAGAATCAGCTATTTCTCCAAGGAGTCATTTATTGGAGAATGGTGTTAGAAACTAAGATCTGGCCTCTGGGTGTGCTCGTTGTTCTGGAGTGTTGTTGCTTGTAGGTCCTCTGAGCCGAGAGAGCAAGGAAGCTTATATATATATATATATATACTAAGCCCGTGCACACACAGATCTATAAACATCTACACGTACGCATCGGTATCTCTATTCCAGGAAACATGAGTTCATGTCGATGTTGCCTACTCTGATCCATCGCAGCAAGGATCACTCTAGCCTGCTCCCCTTGCCTGTCTGTAACCTCCCACTCCATCTGCCATCGTTCACATAACTGTTTAATTCCGGTACAAAGGGAGGCTGCTTTGGGAATTGGTAGCCCATACCCTCGCGGGGAGCCAGCTTATCAAGTGGAGGACAGGGCCGATGTGCAGCTCCTTTAGCTTTTGTCTTACAGATGCCACTCATGTCCGAAGTGACTTAGATCAGCCCTTTCCCCCGCAAGCCCCCTCAGTGAGGTTGTTTCATGCATTTGTAACACTGCTCGCATAATTAGACTCTTTTTTCATAGTCTGCATTCCATCTTCCCCCCAACCTCCTCAAAGATTATTTGTAAGTTCACACATAGTAAGGTTCAATCTTCATGCTGTGAAGTTCTATGGGTTTTGGCTTCTGCAGTGTCATGGACCCACCATTACAGTATCATGCAGAATAGTTTCCCTGCCCTGAAAATCTCCTGTGCTTTTCCCAGTCAAGCACTATACTGCCTCTATAGTTTTGCTTTTCCTGGAGTGTCATATAAATGGAATCATGCATACCCCTTTCCTTGCATGGCTTCTTGGCCCTTTCCTCTAGCACTAAATAGTATTCCACTGCCTGTATGTGCCACAGTTTCTCCAGTCACCTGCTGAAGGACAGCCAGGTTGCTTCCAGTTTTTGCCGATTATGAATAAAGCTGCCGTAACTAGCTTTATTCATGTGCTGGGTTTTGTGTGGACGTGTTTTCAGGAGTGTGACTGCTCGATCCTATGGCGAGAGTGAGGGTAGCTCTGGAAGGAACCGCCAGCTGTCCCCACAGTGGCTGCACCGCTTTGTACTCCCGCCAGCACTGAGGGAGAGCTCCTGTGGCCCCAAGTCCTCGCCAGCATTAGGTTTAACTGTCAGTGCTTTGGATTTTGGCCATTCTCGTAGGTGTGTAGTGGGATCTTGTCGTGATTTTCATTTGCAATTCCTTAATGGCATATGATGTTAAATGTCTTTTTATATGCTTATTTGCCATCGGTATTTCTTCTTCGGTGAGATGTCTGTTCACATCTTTTGCCCAATTTTATTATTTTTTTTCTTTTCTGCCACATAATGAATTAAAAAAAATTTTTTTTATTGTAACATAGTTGATTGTACATATGTGTGGGGTATAGAGTTGAATATCATTACCTGTGTGCAATAATACGTGATTCTCAAACCAGGATAATTAGTATATTCAACATCATACAATGTAATCGATTTTCATGACCCTTTACCAAGTCCTCCCGTACCCTCCTCCCCCTCCCCCTCTCCCAACTCTGGTAACCTTAGCTTTCTGTCCATTTTAAAATTAGGCTGTTTGGGGCCGGCCCGGTGGCGCACTGGATAGTGCGCCGCTTGGGAAGTGCGGCGGCGCTCCCGCCCGAGGGTTCGGATCCCACATACAGACCGGTTCCCGCTCACTGGCTGAGCGAGGCGCGGGGGCAACACCGAGGGTTGCGATCCCGTTGCCGGTCCCCGGTCCGGTACGGGGGCAACACTGAGGTTTGCCATCCGTTGCCGGACACGGAAAAAGACAAAAGACAAAAGACAAAATAAAATAAAATAAAATAAAATTAGGTTGTTTGTTTTCTTATTGTTGAGTTTTAAGAGTTCTTTGTATATTTTGGGTACGAGTCCTTTCTCAGAGATATGATTTGCAAAGATTTTTCCCCAGCCTGTGGCTTGACTTATTCTCTCGAAAGTGTTGTTCACAGAGCAAACATCTTTACTTTTGTTATACTGCAACTTATCATTTTTTCTTTCGTGGGTCATGTTTTCCATATTGTGTCTAACAACCCATCATCAAGCCCAAGGTAACACCGACTCTCTCCTATGTTTCCTTCTAGGAGTTTTATAGTTTGGCATTTCACATTTAGGTCTATGATCCAATTGGAGTTAATTTTTTTGTGTAAGTTGTCCCCCAAAAGGAGTTTGACAAGGTCTTTATCCACCGTCATGAGCCAACACACACACACGTGTATTTTGAAGTGGACATCTACAAGATTTCAACAGATTGCAAAGTGTGTAATTTCTGGTGTATTGCGAATACTGATTTACAACCCAAACTGTGATCTCACCTTTTACACGAGGCCAATGGCATCTAAGTCACCTCGTGAACTGATACCTGTGTCCCTCTCCCACTCCGCACGCTGGCTCATCTTTGCCAGGCCCACTTTGGAAGTGAGTCCTTTCCTTCTGGCCTCCAGCTTTCTTCCACTGCCCCGCAGCGAGGTCTCTTTGGGCCACGTCTCCACGTAGGCACTTTTACCACTCCCACCATCATAGTGCTCTGAAACACAATACATGCATGGAAGTCCTAGTTCTTTTTATAAGCTGTGACCACGCACCTCTGATAGTGTTTCTTCGTCTGGCTTGGGCAAAGCAGCATCCGTGTGTCAGACATCCTGATGAGTAATTGTCTGTGGGCACCCATAAACTAATAGCACTGATTCCCCGCGGGAGAAGGGACTCACCGTCAGTTCTGTTTCTACGTTTTCTTTTGTGGGTATAACCCCCAGGCAACCTCATCTGCATGATGGGAAGTTGGGATTTGGGCCCACACTCCTGAGTGCTGGGGCCCCTGGAGCCTTCTGCAGTGAACTGGGAGGGGATGATTGGGAAAGTCCATGGGGCAGGCACCGGCAGGGCCTCCTCACATTTCCCAATTTTTGGACAGGGTACATGTGTGAGTAGAGATCTGGAAAAAATTCTTCCTGCCCCATGTACCCTCTTGAAGACTTTGTGTCATGCAAGGGGCTCACAGCCCACTGGGAAGACTGGAGTTCAGCAGGCCGCTCCTGGATCCTGTGACTTGGCAGAGCCCCTGTGACACTGGCACGTGCTCCTGTCAGCAGCTTGGACAGCCACCCCCCATCTGTGATGGGGCACAGATGGCGGTGGGTGGCGGAAGCGTGGGGGCACCCACTGTTGTGGGTGGGAGGTTGAATTCAGTCCGCAGGCACTTACTTGCAGAGTGCCTCCCTCTGGCTGGGTCAGCAGAGACACACTTTCCCTGAGCAGACGCTTTGGTGAGGGAGACCAGACAAGGAAGGTGACTTAGCGGTGACGGATGTCCTAAAGACAGGGCAGGGGTGTGCCAGGGGAGGCAGCACTGAGCTGAGACCTGATGGGGGTGGGGAGGGCAGTTAGCAGGCTGGTGTGGCTGAGGACGGGGGAGGGTGGGGGAAGAGGGGCCAGCGCAGCCCTTGGGCTGTTGTACAGACTCGTGCTTTGACTTGGAGTGACATGGAGGGCTGGGAGAGGGTTCAGAGCCCAGGCGTGACATGATCTCAGCAGACGGAATGCCCTGGCTGCTGGGTAGAGGAGAGTGAGGGTGAAGGGTTAGGGTGGAGACACAAGGAGCCCAGTGAGTGCTGTTGGGGCTCAATGGCAGGGTTTGGGACTAGAGAAGGGGGCCGTCCTACACTGAGTGGCCTGGACGGCCTGTGTGCAGAGAGGAAGCAGAGCGCTGTGCCAGCATGTGGGTGAAGACACTTCTGGAGGGAACACACGGGCGATGCAAAGGCCCTGGGGCGGCCCTGCAGGCCGAGAGGGAGCTGGAG
>NW_007727553.1:8956-30858 GCF_000696425.1 Galeopterus variegatus
CCCGCACGCGCGCGGCCCGCACCGCTCGGGACGCCTGCAGACCAGGCTCCCACGTCCCCGGCTCCGAGGCCCTGCGGGCTGGGCTGCGCCTGGGCGGCTGCGTGGGTATCGGTGGTTGTGGCAGGTGGCTGTGCTCGGGGATCGCAGGTGCATCGCAGGCGGATTGGTGGCCTGGGTGGCTTGTGCCTGTGGGCTCTGTGCCATGCATGGCGGGTTTAGGAGGGGTGGAAGGGGTCTGGGCGCTGTGGATGTGGTTGGGACTGGAGGGTGGAAGGAGGATGCATGGAGCCTTCTGGAAGGCCGCCTATGACACTGGCTTGGACGTGTGCAGGCAGGGAGTGTCCAGGCGCTGGCGGTGGTCTGGGTACCAGGGTCGGGGTACGAGGCATGGGCGGATGTGTATGCGGTGGCCTCCCGTGGGAGCCGTCATCTGGGAGTGTGGACCTCGGTGGTGAGGGATGTCTCACAGGAGGGTGTTCCTGAGTGGGGGGCCAGGGTGGGGATGAGGGTGTCTGTCCGCTAGGGTAGCCTGAGGTAGGGGAGGGAGCTGCCCCTCACCCTGGGGGCCTCCCTCAACCTCTCCCATGTGCCTCTCCAGACATGGCTGCTGCTCAAGACACATGAGGACATCAGCAGCGCCCACAAGATCCGGGAGAAGCTGGGCTCTTGAGTGCGTGTGAGAGTATGTGACATGGTGTGTGGCGGTGTGCGAGTGTGTGTGCGCGTGAGACAGCGTGTAGATGTGCACGTCAGTGATGTGCGAGTGTGTGTGCACATGTGTGGCGGGGCTGCGTGGCATGGGGCCCCTTCCCCCCCAGCTCCGCTGTCCTGTCTGGGCTCCCTCCTCTTTTCCTCCGCCTGCTGTCTTGCTCTGTGGTGGGGTGGACTGGGGCTCTGCACACCTTGTTGTCCTCAAGTGTGTCCCCAAGAAGGCCCTCCGGGACAAGGAGGAGACCGAGATCGCAGTGCTCAGCAGGTGTGCACCGCACCTAGGGCTGGGACAGGGACTAAGTCGATGGGGATGTTAGGAGCCCCTCGGTCTCAGGTCTGGGGTCTGGGAGGCTGAGCCCTCTGGTCTAGTCCAGGCCTGGCCAACAAACTGCAGGGAGACCTGGGACAGTTCTCTTTTCCTGTCTGCGCCTGCGTGTCCACATCAGCACAATCAGAGGGTTAATATTAATCTGTGGTTTTCAAGCTGGGGGCTGGAGCTCTGCCCTCCTGGACCGGGCAGGGGTGGCCTATGATAGGCAACGGGGAGCAGAGTGGGGAGGAAGAAAACAGGGAGGGGTGTTCCTGGGGCCCAGGACAAAGCACTGCTAGATTCTGCTGCGGTCCTATCGTAGGGGCTGAGGCATGCTGCAGGAGCCCATGGGGGGCTGAGGTGCCTGGGTCAGCTGAGCCCCGACTCCTGCCAGGGTGATGGGGCGCGAGCTTTCTGTCCACATCATGGAGCGCGGCTCCTACTCAGAGAAGCATGCCAGCCACCTGCTGGGTCAGGTCCTTGGCACTGTCTCCTACCTGTACAGCCTGGGCCTCGTACACCAGGACCTCAAGGTGCCTGGCTGGGGCCCCCCGCCCTGCGTGTGTCTCCTCAGGAGCATGGTCAGGCTTTTCCCAGCATCTCTCTCCAGCAAGGGTCTGGGCAACTTGAAGGTGCTGAGGCTCATCCTGTCCCAGCACTGGGGCTATGCCAGAACTGCGCTGGCCCTTTCTTTAGCACCCACACATCACAGCCTGAAAACCTCCTCTATGCCACGCCCTTTGAAGACTCCAAGGTCATGGTCTCTGACTTTGGTCTCTCCAAAGTCCAGGCCAGCAACATGCTAGGCACCACCTGAGGACCCCAGGATATGTGGGTAAGTGAAGGAGTGCACCCTGAAGCTTGCTGGGGGATGAGACGGGGCTGGGGGACCCTGGGGGAACCGAGGCACCAGGGGCCGGGAAGACTGTTGTGCCGATTGCACGGATGCACGGCACTGAGGCACTGGCCGGCATGGCGTGCGTGCGCGCGTGTGTGTGTGTCTGTGTGTGTCTGTGTCTGTCTCTGGCCCTCAACCCTTGGAGCTCTTGGAGCAGAAACCCTACAGGAAGGCCGTAGATGTGTGGGCCCTGGGTGCCATCTGCCGCATCCTGTGCGTGACCACTGGGACAGCGCATCTTCTGCTTGCCTGCCCCTGCTGGGCCGGGGAGGGTTGGACAGCCGGGTGATTCGTCTGTGCGTGCCAGGCTGTGTGGGTACCCCGATTCTATGACGAGAGCCACCCTGAACTCTTCAGACAGATACTGAGGGCCGGCTATGAGTTGGACTCTCCCTTTTGGGATGACATTTCAGTCAGGTGAGCTTGAGGCTGGCTTGTGCTGGGGGTGTCGAGGGGCCGTGGGGAGGGGGCAGGCTGACCCGGCCTCCCCGACTTTATCTGGCACCTACTGGATCGAAGTCCCAAGTAGGAAGTTCATCTGCCCACAGGCCTCTCAGCATCTTTGGTGAGTGGGACCCCTCCCAAGCTGTGCCAGGGCCAGAGGGACCACATCCTCAGAGATGTCCCCCTCCCCGCTGACTTTCAGACTTCCCCAGGGTCTCTGGGGACGTGGCCTTCGACAAGGGTGTCCACGGCTCAGTCAATGAGCAGACTGAGAAGAGTTTTGCCTGGACCACTGGAACGTCAGCACAGGAGAGGCCCGAGGTGGCCACCTGCCCGTTCCCCAGCTTCAGGGTGCTGGCCTCGGCTGCCCAGCCACCGCTGCGCTCCTTGCAGACTTGGAGCTGGAACCCCGGCCTGCCTGGCCCCCTCTCCTCCCACAGCGAGCGTTCAACGCCACCTTGTTCCTGTGCCACATCCGTCAGCTGGGACAGAGCCGAGAGGGCGAGGAGGCCTCCAAGCAGGGCGTGGCTCGCCACAGTCACGCAGGCTTCTGGGCTGGCCAGCCCCTCAGTGGTGACGCCCAGGTATGTGGGGGGACCCTGCCTCATTGGGGGCTGGCTCCTTGGTGAGCTTAGAGGGTGGTGGCGCTCCATGTGGCCCAGAGCTAAGCAGAGTGGACCCCACAGACAGAGGGCCGAGGACAGAGAGCATAGACGGAGGAGGAGCCGGGCTTCCAGGAGAGCTGAAGGACACAAACGGCCAGCGGGCGCCCGCGCTGGTGGCGGGGCGGGTGGGGCGCGGGACAGGCTGGTCCCTTCCCTCTGCTGCTCTCTTCCTTCTCTCCCCAGGCAGATGCCGAGGCCAAGTGGACCGATCCCCAGGTTTCCTTCCCTTGGGCGCTTTTGGTCCCCTTCCCCCAGCTCCCATACCCCGGGGCTGGCCTCTGCTGGAGAGTGTGACATGTGTGGGTGACGTGCATGGCGTTGGGGCAGGAGTGCGGCACCCCCCAGTGTGCCCACAGGCTCTGCCCTCGCCCAGGGGCAGGGGCTCCCCTCCTCTGTCGCCGTACCCCCTCTAGAAGCCTATGAGGCATTGGCAGGTGGGCTCCAGGGCTGTCCCTCCTGCACGGCTGTTCTGTGCTTTGCTGACTGTGTCGTGGTCCTCCAGCCCCTCCAGTTTTCCCCAAACCAATAAAGACAGAGAGCAATGGGCCAGTGGTGAGCTGGGGACGGGATGAGTGTGGAGGGGAATGGGTCACCTGTGGGAAGGAAGCCAAGGAGACAGGCCCACTGCCAATCGGACCCTGCCCTGTGGCCTCGCCCATTGTCACCTGAACCTCTGCTCCCTGAGATCATGGCAGACAAGTTCCCAGTCATCCAAGAACTTCCTGTCCCGGCCCCCCAAAGCACCAGCAAGAGGCAGCCTGGTGGACCAGCTCTGCCACCCTAGAGGTCTGGCTGGGTCCCTGAGACAAAATGGAGGCAGCTCAGGCCTGCTGGCAGTGGCAGAGGGGGATGGTGGGAGGCTGAGGGGGGCCTGAGGAGTGCTGTCGCCAGGTCCCCAGGGCTGGGCTGCAGTGCTCCTGCTGTGCAGGGCTGGGCTCAGGGCGTCCTGCTGTGGAGCGACCAGTGTGGAAGGGTGGGGTGAAGAGGAGCCCCCCGGCCAGGAAAGGGTACCTGGGAGCCTCCACCCATGTGCCGTGCCGGGGATTTGGAACCTGTGGGCTCCAGACCTGGGTGGACCCGGGTTGGCAGCTGGGTCTCCGGGAGCAGTGACAGGTTGGTTATGGCTTCTGGTGTGAAGAGACGTGGACTGTCATCTGGTCTGAGTGGCCCCAGCCCCTTGCACCCCATTCTGGATGGGTCAGGCCTCCAGAGCCCTGCCTTGCTGGCCCTTCTAGGCCTTTCTTCTGGGTCCATCAGGGGAACATCCCTAGGGCCACCCCTTGGCCCTGGCCAGGGTTCCAGGAGAGCTGGCCATCCCTTCCCCCTCTTCTCTGAGACCCCTGCCCCTGCCAGCCCTCAGGGTGTGAGCCCAATGGCCCACAGCCCAACCAGGGAGTGTGGTGAAGACCCCTCTCCTTGTCAAACTGTGGGACCCAAAGGGAAGTGATGAGGCCCAAACCGAAGCTGGCCTGGGCCTTGAGGCGGAGGCTGGACTGGGATTTGGGGTTGGAGCCAGGAGCCCAGCTTCCCCCAAGGACAGCGGCAAGGGTGCCCCTCCTCTGGGTTGGCGGGAGTGGGGACAGCTCCTCTTCTCCCAGCATTCTGCCACCCCCTTCCTGAGCCTGGAGAAGTCTGGAGCCGGTTGGGCAGCTTCCTTCTCTGTCCCCACAGCCACTGCCAGGCCATCCTTCGCCCCAGGCTTTGGGTCACATGGCTGGGTCCTACCGCGCCAGCCCCGCTTCTGGCTCTCACCCATGCCTGGCCGTCAGCTAGTACCATAGCCAGGTCTCAGAGGCTTGGCCTCCAGCAACCTGTCCTGCCTGCCCTCAGCTCCCCACCTGGGACCTTGTCACCTTGTCCTGGCATCCTGCTACCTTGGACATCTTCACCAGCATCCCTTTAGCTGGCTCTGCTCCCTATCTTTGCAATTGTTCACACAGGACACCTGCGACACCTGCTTGTTCTTGGTTTGTTTGTCAAATACTGATTGGGCCTCTGCTCTGTGTGAGCTGCTGGGCATGGCACTGGGCCCATCAGATAAGGTGCCTGGCCTGCAGGAGGAGGCCCTCTACTGGAGGGGGTGGCTTCGGCATGCTGGCTGCTCCGAAAGCCCTGAGCAGGAGTGCCAAAGCCAGCCTTCCAGAAGGAATCTGAGCACCTGCACAGAGACAACCAGCTCTTCCAGCCCAGGCGTGTGGCCAGATCCCTTCTGCAGAGTTGGGGCAGCAGCTCTGGGCCACTCTGACACAGGGTGCAATTCGGACTCTTGTCAGCAGGGGGTGCCACGATCACATGTTTAGACGTCCTTCGGCCACCCCTGGTTCCTTCAGCACCTGGGGCAGCCGCTCACATCCATTCTTCCCCCACCCAAATCCTGCCCTGGAGAAGTCTGCCCACCTGGGAGCAAGGCGAGAGGGGGGACCCCCAGGTCAGGCAGAGGTGGCACCCCTCCTTCCTCCCTCCGAGACCTTCCCATCTGAGGAGGGTGGTCTGTGAGAGGAAAGCTTTGGGTCACCAAGGCAGCGGGATGTGCAGCCCGGGAGAGAGAAAGGGCTGCTTTAGCCGTGGGGTGGGGAGATGGAGAGGGGCTGGGGCGGGGGACACTGTGACAGGAGCACTTCCAGCACAGGCACTCAGGCTGGCCGCTGGAGGAAGGTGCCGCACCAAAGCCTGGCAGGGTAAGGAGTTGGGGCTTAGTCTGTGAGCAATGGGACCATGGAAGGGTTTCGTTTGTTTGTTTGTTTGTTTGTTTGTTTGGCCAGAGAGCACACTTACCCAGTTTGCGTTAGGGGCTGAGCTCGAGTTAGCTGGAAATCTCAGGTGCTGTGAATCGGGAGCAGAGGCCGGCCCCTCGAGAGTGGGCTATCCTTCCCGGGTGCTGGGGAACAGACTAGAACTGAGCAGGGAACGCTTGTGGGCATCATGACAGGACGCTGTCTCCTCTGTTCTGGCCTACACAGAGTGGGTCACACACACTGTCTTGGAGCAAACCTGTGGGTGGCATAGATTCCAGGGAAGCTCAGCCTGTGGGGACTGGTAGACCTGGAGGTGACCCTGGGAGCTGTTTGGTAGTCCGGTGGATAGGCCTTGGTGATGAGTTGAGCATGGGGAATGAAGGGGGGAGGGTCCAGATAGCCCATGCGTTTCCGGGTGGACAGTGGAACCGTTTGTCGAGAAGGTTCAACCAGCGTGACTTTGGGGCAGAGGTAAAGAGATTAGTTTTGGACATGGTGAGTTGGAGGTGCCCAAGGGGCACAGAAGTAGAGAAAAAGCGACTTATACTTCACCCTTCTCCTTACAAATACGTATCTAGCTTTACAGTTAGCATTTATGGAAGGCTTATTCCTTTTAATTAAGAGGATGCTAATAGGGACTCTTTATTGAGCATTTCCTATGTGCGAGGCACTGTTTGGGAGAGCATCACATGTACTAACGTGAACCTCACCTGTGAGGTAGCTACGTCATTATCATCGTCCCCACTCCACATATGGGGAGGCTGAGTAACTGAGCCGAGGCCACACAGCTTGTGGCACATTGAGGAAGTCTTGCTCGGGATGTAGGAGTTGTGTGGGGAATTGGAGAAAAGAAGGGGGAGTTCTTTCCTTCGTTGTATTTGTGAATGCAAACTATCAGCATGCTAAAGGAGAAAGAACACTGAGTTGAGTGGAACCCACCCTGGGTTTCAGTGTGGGCCTTGCAGGTGGTTTGTGTCACCGTGAATGTCCTCTGTGCCTCAACTTCATGTCCTGTTAAATGGGAACCATGGAGATATTTCCTCGGGGGTGAGGTATGGGATCTGGGCCCTACAAAGACCCCTCTGGAGTTCAGCTTGAAGGACAGCCTGGAAGTGGGGCAGGGCTGGTGGCTGGGAGACATGTCTGGGGCCATGTGGGGAACAAGGCAAGAGATGTAGAGAGCCTGTGCCAAGGCAGCTGAAGTGCGATTGGAAAGATGGAGCTCAGTCATGGTGGACTGAACGGGAGCAGGGGCGGGGGTGGCTTCTGAGGAGGCTGCTGCTGGGGAACGCAGCGGAGAAGCAGGGCTATTCAGGAGATGAAGGGGTCAAACCAGGCCCCCTGGCCAGGCAGTGGTCAAGTTGGCACTATAAGCTGCAGGCACTCTTTTGGCACATGGCAACCATGTTCTCCACCCAATCCCAGCTTCGTCCAGGCATCCCTAGCTCCCCCAATCCCAGGTGGGCAAGATAAGAAATATAGAGTGTTTGGAAAATAACAAAGAACCTGGTTTGCTTGACTGAGGGAGCTGTGAGAGGAAGTGGTCAGAAATCAGCCTAGAAAGGGAACTTTCTCAACAGAGCACTGGGGAGCCACTGAGGGGTTCAAGCAGGACAACGGTGGGCTCATTTTTGCTGTAAGAGTTTTTCAATATATATATATATATATATATTTTTAGCTCTATCTGGCTCTTCTTGATAAATATAAAAACTTCATGCCCATTTCTCCAGGTCTTCTCCCTCACATCCCATGGAGATTTCAATATTTACCCTTGCCCCAGGGAGCCAAGTCTTGCCTTATACGATGCCCTGAGTAGAGGCCCAACTACTTTTTGCCAGTTTGTCCTTGTAGTTCTTTCAGTTAATGCTTTATGTAATTTTAAGTTATGTTGTTAAGTGCATATAAGTTTAGAATTGTTATATATGAGTATTTTAGGTAAGTTGAACATTTGATCAAAATATAGTGACATATGTTAGTATTAGTAATGCTTTTCCTTATAATCTACTTTGGTATTAATATAGAAACTATAGCTTGTTTTAGGTCAATATTTGCCTGGTGTATCTTTTTCAATTCCTTTCCTTTCAAACTTGAAATGTGCTTTTTATTGAGATATAATTTACATACCATAAAGCTCATCCTTTAAAATGTACAATTCAGTGGTTTTTAGTGTTTTTACAAAGTTTTATAACCATCACCACTAATTCCAGAACATTTTCATCACTGCAAAAGGTCACTCCTGTATCCATTGGTGGTCACTCCCCATTTGCTGCTCCCCCAGCCCCTGGCAACCACTAAACCACTTTCTGTCTCTGTGGATTTGCTTACTCAAATATTTTAAATAAATGCAATCATACCATGTGTGGACTTTTTTTGTGTCTTGCTTCTTACTCTTAGTGTAATGTTTTCAGGATTCATCCATATTGTAGCATGTATTAGTATTTTATTCCTTTTTACAGCTGAATAATATTCCATTGTGTGGATAGAC
This sequence comes from Galeopterus variegatus, assembly GCF_000696425.1. Classification (NCBI taxonomy): domain Eukaryota; kingdom Metazoa; phylum Chordata; class Mammalia; order Dermoptera; family Cynocephalidae; genus Galeopterus; species Galeopterus variegatus. The sequence continues at coordinate 17,205 of NW_007727553.1, forward strand.
CATATCAGTGGACATTTGGCTTGTTTCCACCTTTTAGCTATTGTCAATAATGCTGCTATGAACATTTATGTGCAAGATTTTGTGTGGACATATATTTTTAATTGTCTTGAGTATATACCTAGGAGAGGAATTGCTGGACCATATGGTAACTCCATGTTTAGCTTTTGGAGGAAATGCCAAGCTGTTTTCCAAAGTGACTGCACCATTTTACATTCCCACCAGCAATGAAAGAGGATTCCAATTTCTCCTCACCCTTGTTAACACTTGTTATTGTTTGTGGCTTTTCTTACAGCCACGCAAGTGTGTGTGAAGTGGTATCTCATTGTGGTTTTGATTTGCATTGCTGTAATGACCAATGATGTTGAGCATCTTCTTAACATAGTTATTAACCATTTGTGTATTTTCTTTGGAGAAATGTCTATTCAAAACTTTTGTTTATTTTTTAATTGGATAATTCGTCTTTTTATTGTTGAGCCGGAAGAGTTCTTTATATATTCTGGTTACTAGATCCTTATCAGATATATGATTTGTAAACATTTTGTCCCATTCTGTGTCTTTTCACTCTTTGATAGTGTACTTTGGTGCACAAATTTTTAAAAATTGTGATGAAGTTCAATTTATCTATTTATCTTTGGTTGCTTGTGTCATGTCTAAGAAACCATTGCCCAATCCTCGTCACAAAGATTTACACTTATATTTTCTTCTAATTGGTTTAGCACTTCCGTTTAGGTCTTTCATCCATTTTGAGTTAGTTTTTATGTATAGTGTGAGGTTAGGGTCCAACTTCATTCTTTTGCGTGGGGCTGTCCAGTTGTTCTAGCATCATTTGTTGAAAAGCCTATCCTTTCCCCATGGACTTATCTTGGCTCTCGTCAGAAATCAGCTGAATGTACATCTGAGGGCTTTTTACTGGATCCTCGATTCTATTTCATTGCCGTATACATCCATCCTCACACCAGTACCGCACTGTCTTGATTACTGTAGCTTTGTGGTAAGTTATGAAACCAGGACATGAGAATTCTCCAACTTTGTTCTTTTCAAAATCGTTTTGGCTATTCTTGTTTTTTGCATTTCCATCTGAATTTTAGAATCAGCTTCTCAATTCCTGCAAAAAAAAAGGCATTTGGAATTTTGGTAGAGATTGTGTTGAATCTATAAATAAATTTTGAGAGTGTTATGTACTGAATGTTTATGTCCCCCGGAATTCATATGTTGAAGCCCTAACCCCTTATGGGACTATATTTGGAGATGAGGCCTCTAAGGAAGTAATTAAGGTTAAATGAGATTGTAAGGATGGGGCCCTGACCTGAGAGGATTAGTGTGTCCTTGTAAGGAGAAACAGCAGAGTGCACACACTGAGGACAGGCCATGTGAGGACACAGCGAGAAAGTGGCGCTTGACAAGCCACGAAGAGAGCCCTCACCAGAAACCAAATTGGCGGGAACCTTGATTTTGGACTTCTAGTCTCCAGAAGGATGAGAAAATAAATTTCTTTTGTTTAAACCACCCAGTCTATGGTATTTTTTAATGGAAGCCCGAGCAGACTAATAAGTATTGCTGTCTTAAAACAGTATTCAAGTTGTCCAGTCCATGAACACAATATATCATTCCATTTGTCTAGGTCTTCTTTAATTTCTTTCAATGATGTTCCGTTGTTTTCAGTGTACACCTCTTGCACTTTTAAAAAATGTATTCATACATTTTCTTTTTTCTGATGCTCTGTAAACAGAATTGTTTTCTTAATTTCATTTCTGGATTGTTTTTTGAAAGTGTATAGAAATAGCCATTGATTTTTTTGTATACCGATCTTGTATTCTGTGACCTTGTTAAACTTTTTATTAGTTTTAGTAGGTTTTTGTGTGGATTCTTTGGGATTTTCTACATTCAAGACGTGTTATCTGCAAATAAAGAGGGTTTTACTTCTTCCTTTTCAATCTGGATGCTTTTAATTTCCCTTTATTTTTTCTCTTGTTTCTTTTTATCCCTCCGCCAACCTATTGCACTAGCAAGAACCTTCAATACTACTTTGAATTCAAGTGGTCAAAATGTCCTTTCCTTGTTCCCGATCTTAGGGGAAACGATTAGTCCTTCGTCATTAAGTGTGCTGTTAACTGTGGATTTCTTTATGGATGCCCTTTATCATCTTGAGTATCTTCGCTTCTAATCCTAGTTTGTTGAAAGGTGTTTGTTTTTTAATCTTAAATGGGTGTTAGATTCTGTCAGATTGTTTTCTGCACCTACTGAAATGATCCTGTGGTTTTTGTTTTTTATTCTGTTAATATAGCGTATTACATTGATTTTCAGGTGTTAAAACAATTGAGTTCTTGGTATAAATCCCACTTGATCATGGTGTGTAATTGTATTAGTTCATTTTCTGTCACTTATAAGGAAATAAATAAGGAAATAAAATTTATTTTCTACAGTTTTGGAGGCTGGGAAGTTCAAGGTCCAGGGGCACATCTTGTGAGGGACTTCTCGGTGGGGAAGTCCCGTGACAATGCAAGGTATCACATAGCGAGGGCTGAGCAAGAGCGCATGCTCACGTGCTCACCTGCTGGCCTTATAAAACCCACAGTCACCCCTGATAACCCATTAAACCATTCATGAGGACAGAATTCTCTCAATCCAATCACCTCCCAAAGGTCCCACCTTTCAAATACCATAGTCTGATTTCCCATCCTCTTAACACTGTTAAAATAGGGATCAAGCTTCCAAGAGTTTTGGGGGAACATTCAAACCACAGCAATCATTCCTTTTATATGTTGCTGGGTTCAGTTTTTAAAAGTTGTGTTGAGGATTTTTGCATCTGTGTTCTTGAAGGTTATTGGTATGTAGTTTTCTTGTGATGTCTGGTGTGAGGGTAATACTGGCCTCATAAGATGAGATGAAAAGTGTTCTACTCTATTTTCTTTTTTTTAAAAGATGACCGGTAAGGGGATCTTAACCCTTGACTTGGTGTTGTCAGCACCACGCTCAGCCAGTGAGAGAACCGGCCATCCCTATATGGGATCCGAACCCGTGGCCTTGGTGTTATCAGCACCGCACTCTCCCGAGTGAGCCACGGGCCGGCCCATATTTTCTGAAAGAGTTTGTATTAGTATTGTTTCTCCTTTAGTTATTTGATAGAATTTACGAGTGAAACTATCTGGGCTTGAATTTTCTTTGTGGGAAGATGTTCAATTACTAATTCAATTTATTTGCTTGTTATAAATCTATTCAAGATTTTGTATTTTTTTTTTGAAGTCAGGTTTGGTTATGGGTCTTTTGTTCATTTCATGAGTTGTCCGAGTTGGCATAAAGTTGTTCAAAACATCTCTTATAATCCTTTTAATTTGTAAAGGTCAGTAGTGAGTAGTGATGCCCCCTTTTTCCTTCTTGATCTTTGTGATTTATTATTTTTTTTATTTTTGGCAACTAGCCAGTACAGGGGTTGAAGATCTTTTTAATTTAAATCGCTTTTTTCTCGGTCAGTCTAGCTAAGATCAATTTTGTTGATCTTTTCAAAGAACCAACTTTGTTTTCATTGATTTTCTCTATTATTTTCCTGTTTTTTATTTCATTAGTTTTTGCGCTAATTTTTTTCATATCTATTTATTTAATTTATTATTATTTTTTGAAAATCAATCAATATATATTTATTAATGTCATTAATTTTTTACATTCTAAGATGTTGTTGTGGAGCAGTTGCGAGGGAGAAGGACAGGGGAAGGGGGTGCATGGTTGAGGCCCATGGCACGCCCTCATTCCTGCAGGGGAGACCAGGGGCCTTCCAGTGGTGGCTCAGTCATTGCTGGGTTGGATGCAGATGTCATGGGGAGGTGGCTGAAGACCTTGGTCCCCCACTGCCCTGGCCCTGGGGAGCTTCCTGTGGTGTCCTGATGGTTGTCACTGGGCTGGTTGTGGGTGTCGGGGGTACAGCCAAGGCCCTTGAACCCCCACCGCCCCAGCTCAGGAGCCAGGGGCACTTCCTGTGGCAGCTCAGTGGTCATTGCTGGGCTGGTTGCGGGTGTTGGGGGTTGTGGCCGAGGCCCGAGGCCCACCACTGCCCTGGTTTGGGAGCCCAGGGTGCTTCTTGTGGAGGCCTGGTGGTCATTGCTGGGCTGGTTGCAGATGTTGAGGGTGGGCATGACTGAGGCCTGCAGCCCTCCCTGCTCCCTGGCTTGGAAGCCCAGGGGTCTGCCAGTCCTTCTAGGTTTTATAGGTGTTCTTTGGTGGTGTTAGACTTTTACTAGTTAAATCAGACTTTGTCTCTGATTTGTGGGTACTTTGTTTTTTCTTTCAGTTCTTTGTTGGATTATTTGCTGTTCCCACCACTGAAAACTCTGCACTGGAACTAATTTGTTGTCCTTTGCTTACTTCTAAAATGGGGGGACTTCCTGTGGGGACCAGTACTTGAGCTGTGTGGTTGAGCTAAATTGCTGCTTTGCTGCTGATTCCCTGGGAAAGGCTTTTTGTGCAGCTCAGGTTTTAATTGTTGACTTCTGGGTCTTGTGAGTTCCAGTGCACCTGGGTTGTGTGGAAACTCTGGTCTGGGCCTGAGACTTTTCATCAAACTCCACCCCTGCAGTCCTATATTGCTGACCAGCCTCCACTGAGTGGTCCTGTGCTGGTTGGGGGGCAGATCAGCCATCTATCCTGTGCCCCAATGTTTCCCTGGTGGGCCTGTCTCCCCCACTGCCCATACTCCAAACACTTCCCATGGGACGGGCCATGTGCCAGTCCCTTGCTATGATTCATCAGGCTCTGAGTGGCTCCTTTTTTCAGTTGTTGTGGTTCCTTGCTCCTATGTGGGTCCATGGGAACCCTGTTAGTGGTCTTGCTGGCCTGAGGGCCAACAAGGCCCTCTTCTCCCCTGCCACTTCTAAGTAACTTCATCTGAAGGGTACAAGTGTGGCTTTTGCCAGCTCTTGTTCCATGTGCTCATCAGCTCCAGCTTGGAAGCAGTTGGGATTCAAAATGGTGGGAGCAGTCCTTTCTTTCTCTTGTCGTGGCTTCTCCTGCCTTCATGAATTCTGTAGGTCTCTCCTCCTCTTCCCCTGAGCTCCAGCAGCACCAGCTTGGCTGTCGTTGCTTTTTAATGGTTGTAAATTGGTGATTTGTGGGAGAGAGTGATGTTGGGGACCGTCTATTCCACCATCTTGGCCAGAAGCCCTCTGCTCATATTTCTGTACTGATTTTTATTTCCTTCCTTTTGCTTGTTTTGGATTTAGATTGCTCTTTTTTTTCTAAGTTTGTTAAGGTCCTTAGGCTGTTGATTTGAGATCTTTCATTTTTTCTGATGTAGGCATTTAAAACTGTACATAGCTTCTAAGTATTGCTTTAGCTGGATTCCATAAATTTTGATATGTTGTTTTTGTTTTCCTTCTGTTCAAAGTCTTTTCTATTTTTCCTTATTTTTTCTTTGACCTGTGAGTTATTTAGAAGTATGTTGTTTAATTTCCAGATTTTCTAGATTCCTTTAAAAATTTTTTTCATTTAATTCTGTTGTGGTCAGAGAACATATTTGGTACTATGTAAGTCCTTTGAAATGTGTTAAGACTTGTTTTATGACCTACCTTATGGTTTATTCTAGAGAATGTTTCATGTGCAAATGAGAAGAATGTACATTCTGCTGTTGGTGAGCAGTATGTTCCACAGGTATCAGATAGGTCAGATTTGTTGATAGTGTTGTTCACATTTTCTATATCCTTGCTGACTTTCTGTCTAGTACTATCAATTATTGAAAATGGGTCATTGAAATCCCCAGTGATTATAGTTAAATTTTCTCTTTCCCCTCTTAATTCTGTTAGTTTTTGCTTCCTGTATTTTGGGGCTGTGTTGTTAGATACATATACGTTTATTGTTATATCTCCCTGATGAATTGACCCTTTCATTATTATGAAATGTCCCCTTTTTCTCTAATAACATTTTTTTCTCCTAAAGTCTGTTTTATCTGATATTAATATAGCTATCCCAACTCTCTTATGGTTACTGTTTGAATGGTATGTCTTATTCTGTCTTTTTACTTTGAATCTATTTGCATCTTTGAATCTAAAATTTGTCTCATAAACAATAAATAATTAGTTGAATCTAGCTTTTTCTGCATCTCTGATTTTGATGGGGCTATTTAGACCATTCACATTTAATGTAATGATTGATACAGTTGGATTTACATTTGCCACTTTGCTGTTTGTTTTCTACACAGAGTATATAATTTTACAAATTATCCATGTATTTAAACAACAAACTGTACCCTATAAACATATCTCCTGTCTTTTTTGTTCTTCTCTTGTTTCTTGACTGCCTTCTCTTGTGTTGAATATTTATTTAGTATATCATTTTATTCTTTCTGTTGATTTTTAACTATATATTTTTTAGTTTTCTTAGTGGTTTCCCTAGGGATTACAATATGAATCTCAACTAATCACAGTCTACTTCAAATTAATACTTACTTTATTTTGGTAAAATATGGAGACTTGGCTTCAATATGTACCCATTCCTTCCCTCTTCTTTTGTGCTAGTGATGTCGTGGATATTACATCTATATAGGTTATAAATCCAACAATACAGCGTAATGGGTATCGCTTTATGCAATCTTATTTTTTTAAGAAGTTAAGAGAAGAAATAAAGAAAACATATTAAGAGTGACTTTTATTTTAACTCACCTATTAACCATTTTTTGCTGCTCTTTGTTTCTTACTGTGTATTCAAGTTACTAACTAGTGTCGTTTCCTTTCAGTCTGAAGAACTTCCTTGAGTATTTCTTGTAAGAAGGTATTCTAGGAATGAATCTCTCGGTCTTTGTTTATCTGAGAATGTCTTCTTTTTTTTAACCTTCAATTTTTATAGTTTTGCTAGACACAGAGTTTTTGGTTGATAGTAATTTTTTTTTTCTTTCAGCACTTTGAATATGTCATCCCACCACCTCCCAGCCTCCACTCTTTATGATGAGAAGTCAGATGTTAACTTTATTGTGGTTTCCTTCTATGTGGGTCATTTTTCTCTTGCTACTTTCAAAACTGTCTGTCTTTGGCTTTCAACAGTTTGACTATGACATGTCTGCGAGTGGCTGTCTTTGTGTTTATCTTACTTGGGGTTCATTGAACTTCTTGGATCCAATTAATGTTTTTTTTTTTTTTACCAAATTTTGGAAGTGTTTAGCTATTGTTCCTTAAAATATTTTGTCTGCTCCGTTTACTCTTTCCCCTTCTTCAGAGCCTCCAATTACACATATTTTCATATGCTTGATGCTGTCTCAGATCTCTGAGACTGTCAGCTTTTCCTTAATCATTTCTTTCTCTGTTCTTCAGATTGGGTAATTTATATTGATCTATTTTCGAGTTCTCCAATACTTTCTTCTGACATCTTGAACTTGTTCTCGAACACCTCTAAAGAAGTTTTGGCTTTAGTTATTATATTCTTCAACTCTATGATTTTCTTTTGGTAATGTTTTTGTAATTTCTATATCCTTATTGACAATCTCTATTTATTGACTCATTGTCACACTTTCCTTTAACTCTTTAAATGTGATTTTCTTTAGTACATTTAACATATTTATAATAAGTGTTTTGAAGTCTTCATTTGCTAATTCCAATATCTGGAAACATTCAGAGACTGTTTCTATTGACTGATTGATTTCCTGAGTGTAGGTCAGACTTTACTGTTTCTTTGTATGTCTTATAATTTTCTTTTGTTGTTGTTATTGAAAACTGGGCATTTTAGATAATATTTTCCAGCAACTCTGGATTTTGGTATTTTTCTTCTTCCTGGAAGTTGTTGCTGCGCTCTCTCTCTCTCTCTCTGTGTTTTGTAATTTGTTTCTTTGTTATATAACTTTTCTGGGCTAAATCTGTGAAGTTTGTCCCCTTGTAGTGTGCAGTTACTAGTGTCTCTGCTCAGATTTTTCCGGTTAAAAAGATATATATTCTAGTTTCACATTTTAAGTCTGGTTTCCTAGGGGCTATCCCTATATTGCTTAGCTTAGTAGTCAGCCAATGATTGGACAGAAGCTATGCTCAAGCATCTCAAGCCAGTAAGGCTTGTGTCCTCTGCTAATGGTTCTGTGTGTGGGTAGGGGAACTCTTTTAATGTTTAGGCTATTTTCAGGTCTTCCTGGGTTTTATTCTCCATTGGGCTTCTTTTAATCACCTATATACATGTGCACGGCCTCAGGACAGTCCAGGAGAGCATGGACAGCTTGAGATCCCTCCAGTCTCTGGTCAGCCAGGAATATGCTTGCCACAAGCATGTTTACAACCTCAGTCTAGTAGAGTTAAGCTGTTGGCCCTGCCCTGCCAGCCTGCCTCTGAGAAGTAACTTCCACTGACAATGCCACTGGGTGTGATTATTGCCCACAACTCCAAACTGAGTGAGCCCCCTTTAAACCAGAGGCAGAGAAGCTGCTGGTCTTCATGGTCTGCCCTGTCTTGGTGGGAAGTGGGGGGTGGGGAGTGGGGATGAGAGCGGACCTAGGCCAGAATGCTACAGACTCCCACGGTTCTTACCCAAAGTTCAGCTTCTTGGATCGTTATATACTTTTGGTTGTTTCCTGTTTTTAAATGGAGAATTAATCTATTTATTTTGCTTAGGATGTCTAGATTTATTTCTAACATTTTGTGTTATGCTTTCTACTTATTCCAATGTTTCTGTTTCTTTATTTTCCTCTCTTGACTTCTTTTGGATTAGTTGAGATTTTCCTTTATTATTTGATATTCTCCTCTACTACTTTGGAAGTAGTACACTCTCTTTATATTATTTTAGTAGTTACCCTAGAAAATTTAGCATGCATATTTTATCTTAAAGTCATTCAATATCGATATGGCCACGAGTAAATAACAGGGTCCAGAATTATCCTCCCACTATAAACAACTAGAAAACTTGGCAAAATATATGAATTAATTGTTTTCAGGTGGTGGACACCAGTCAGTGAAGGGCTGTGGTCCATGAGAGAAAGGAAACAAATTAGGCGAGCTCTGCCATTCAGGCTTCCTGACTGAGGTAGAAGAAGCATAAAAATATGACCCATGTGAGAAGAAAAATCAGTCAATAAAAAGAGACCCAGGAGAGTTTTAATGTCTGGTCCAGTATAGAGGAGCTTGGAAGTCATCAGTCCTAACAAGTAAAATACTGAACAAACTTAAAATCAACAACTCCTCTTAGATCTACAGAAAATCAAGGCCACAGTGCAAACTGCTGCTCCCCAAACTGGAGAGACAGGTGGACAGAGAATTACAACTTACCAGAGCAGAACCCCATGAGTGGGGACCAGTGCCTGGTTAGGAAAATCTAAACTGTAATTGCTGAATTACAGGAGGCTCAGTGTGGACAAGTCAGAGAGTTAAAACTCCAGGGAAGGTCAGTCTTAGCGGGGCTCCCATCCTTTTGTGAGTTTTACCTCCAGGAGCCCTACTGGATTCTCACAATGAGAATAATCTTCCTATGCTTCTGACAGGGGGTGGGGGGAAGTAGATATTTTGAAATATGCCTAGAGCATTCTGTTATTCTTAACAAAGCCTGCCCTCAAGAGAAATTATTTTACCAGAGCCTAATCTATTGGGGTTTTATCAGAGCCTAATTGGCCTGGGGGAAGGAAAATACCCAACTTCAGTTCCCTCTAGCCATCCTGTCCCACCTAAAGGGGGCAGAATCTGAGAAGCACTTGTGAAGGTCACGGTCCAGGGGCACAGGCTCACCAAAAGACTGAGACCTACTCATAGGACTATAGAACACTTCTCCTTCCCCACATGTCACCACCAAATCACTAAAGGCCTATTTACCTGAATTCCTTTTACCCAGTACATCATGTCCAGCTTTCAACAAAAAACTACAAGGTATACTAAAAGGCAACACAGTTTCAAGAGACAGAGTCAGCACCAGAGCCAGACTCAGATGTGGTAGGAATGTTGGAATTATCAGACTGGGAATTTAAAATAACTAATTAAAGTGCTAAGGGCTCTAATGGGAAAAGTAGACAGTATGCGAGACCATAGCCACAAGTAGTTGCAAGAGAGGATGGGAAATAAAGTTTCCAGCCGGGAAGCCAAATACCCTAAAAGAAGTAGAGAATGGATACTGGTGAACACTTAGCAATCTCTTCCACAGTGTCGTTCATCAGTTTTGGAAATTTCTCTGCCATTGTTTTTAAAAAATATTGCCTGTTCCCTATTTTTTTTTTGTCCTTCTTCTTCTAGAAATCCAGGTAAATATATACGTGTGACCTCAATCTATGTCTTTATCTCTCTGTGCTGCATTCTGGGTAATTTCTTTCTTTTTTTTTTTTTTTAATTTTTATTTTTTTTCCTTTTTGTCTTTTTTACTGACCGGTAACGGGATCGCAACCCTCGGTGTTGCGCCCGCACCTCGCTCAGCCAGTGAGTAGGAACCGGTCTCCACATGGGATCTGAACCCTCGGCGGGAGCGCCGCCGCGCTCCCAAGCGGCACACTCTCCAGTGCGCCACCGGGCCGGCCCTGGGTAATTTCTTTAAATCCATCTTCCAGTTCACTATATCTCTCTGCAGCTATGTTTGACATGCTATTTAACCCATATCTTGAATTTCTAATTTCAATTGTCATATTTTTAATTTCTATACACTTTATTTGGTGCTTTCAAGAGTACCTGGTCATTTTATAGTCTCTTGTTCTTTTTTTTTTTTTATACTTTCAGTACTTCCTTTTCTTTTTTTTTTTTGGCAGCTGGCTGGTATGGGGATCTAAACCTGTGACCTTGGTGTTATAAGGCTGCACTCTAACCAACTGAGCTAACCGGCCAGCCCTTACTTTTATTTCTTTTAGCACATTAATCATCATTCTTATTTTATATTTTGTGTCATATAATTTCAAAATCTGCAATCTTTGCAAGATTGATACTTAAATTTATGTTTGTATGTCTCTCTCACTCATGATGGCTTCTTTCCTTATACATTTTTTGATTTTTTTGATTATATATTTTAGAATTTTCTATAGGAATTCTTTGAAGCCTGTGTTTAAAGGACATCTCTCTACAGAGGATTTGTGTTTGCTTATTCTGGGCACTCTGGGGCAATATTACCTCTGGACCACTTCGTTTAGAACTTTAAAAATTTTATTTTATTTTTTATTTTATTCTTTATGTTTTTCTTTTACCAGCCATCTTGCAGCTTAAAAATTATTTTATTAATTTTTAAACTGTGCTATTTTTATTGGGCTATCACAATCTAGGTAAAATCTGTGTGTAAAATAATCAAATGCAGCTTTAAGACAAATCCAGAAGCAATCCCCCCATATCAACCAGACCACTGTCTCTACCTCCCTCCAAAGGTATCCACGACTCTGTGCCTAGGCCACTCTAAACAAAATCTCTGCTTGTGGCTATAAATTCTCAGGGGGTGACATTTTCCTTTTATTCCACTTCCACCCAGCTCCAAGGTCAAGATAAGCACACATGCTCACCTCTTTCTGTGGGGTGTTTTTTTTCTAGGTCACCTATTGTATTCGTTTTCTCTTGCTGCTGTAACAAATTACCACGAATTTAGTGGCTTAAAACAATACAGTTTATTAACTTATCATTCTGGAGGTCAGCAATCTGAAATGGATGTGACTGGACTCAAATCAAGGTGTTGGCGAGGCTGCATTCCCGTGGAGGCTCCTGGCTGCTGGGCACTGCCGGGCACAGTGCTGGCACTTGAGCCGAGCACTGGCCCCAGAGCTGGCTCACTCTCTGTAGTCGGGGTGCTGGGTACTTCCCCCTCGGAGCCTTTCTCTTTGTCCCCCAGCAGCTCAGCCATTCATTCACGCGCTTTGAGGTCTCCTGCTACATTTCAGGGGTTGTGGACCAGGACGGTGTCTCTGGACATCTGGTCCACATCACTGCTAGAGACACCAGTGCTTTCTCATGCCATGCCTGCTGCCCACCCACCCTCCAGCTGCCCTTCCACTCTGCCGTGTGTCTCCGTGGTGAGGAATCCAGCTTTAGGGACCTATCCAGCTACAGCGTGGGGAAGGCATTGGCAGCGTCCTGTGTTGACGAGAGATACTGGCCCCATCTGTTCCTTCAGGTGGCCCAATGGCCTCCACCAGGTTCTCCCTGCCCCCTTGCAGCCCCAATTCCACATTGTGTCAGACAGAGGGACACACCCTCGGACACACAAGTCTGCCCATGTCCCTTCCCAGCTCGGGTCCTTCTGCGGCTCCCATCACCCTCATGGTGATACCCAACCAGGGCTGCACTGGTGAGTGCTTCGAGGCAGGGCTTGGGGCTGATTCTGTGTGGTGTCTTGGGCGTCACTTGCCCAACGCTGTGGCCAGTTCTGGATCCTCGCTCCCCTGCTCCGTCTGCGGCACTACTTCCCCGTGTCTCCTGGCTATTACCCTTCTTTCTCCTTCAGAAAGTCAGCGCCACCGAGCAGGCAGGCCTCTGTGTCCGGCCTGCTGCTGCGTCCTCATCCTAGCACAGGGCGTGGCACGGGCCGGGGGGCTCAAATGGATTGTGAGTGACCGGGTGGCTCAGAGGTTGGGCCAACAGGCAGTGCAAGCACCAGATGGGAAATGAGGACGTGGGGGTGTAGCACTGGAGTCACTGGCCAGCCTAGCGCAGCCCCCTTTCCACTGTGGGCAGGTGGAGGGACCATGAGGGCCTCCCCCCCCCCCCCCCCTCAACCCTCCAAGGAGCTCAGGAAGCAGCCTCCGTCTCTGTTCAGTATGTTAAATAAACCATTTATTCAGGAGGAACAATTAAAGAAAGCAATGGCGATGCGGATTACAAAAACAAGCAGGGACCCTCCAGGTTCAAGGGTGACATGGTTCCCCGGGCCAGGTGTGTAAGTGGGCTAGCACACGTGTGAGCACCGACACGCTCGCACACGCGCGCATGCCTGCCGCCCGCAAGGGGTGTGCACTGCGATGAATGACCGTGTGTGTCTGCAGCTTGGTCCCTTCCCTGCCCCCCACACCAACAGCGGCTGTGTGGGACCCGCAGCAGCAAAATCAAGGCCTTCTTCTTCCCCTCCCCCAGCCCAGCTCTTGCTCTGAGACCCCATCTCCTCTGACGGCAGTTTGACCACCCTCAGTCACAAAGAGCCCCAGTGATCCCGTCAAGACATCTGGGAGAAGAGGAAAAAAACAGTCAGGGCGCCAGATGTGTGGCTGGGAACCCGCCCAGTGGCTCCCAGGCCTGCACCCTCCCCTGCAGCGCTGCCCAGCAAGAAGCCACACAGACAAGGCTGTCCCCATGGATGCCAGGCGGCCATCACACCTCTGGGCCCACATCCCCTGGGAGGCCCCCAGCCCTGACAGGCCCAAGCCATCGGCAGAGAAACAGGGAGGTGACTACCCTGATGATGGTGGCAAACCCCTCCCCACAAGCGGCCATTTGGGGACAGGAAAGGGACTGGGAGCTGGTCCCTGCGGCAAATGAGGTGGCACACACCCTTCCTGAAGGGGGAAACCGCAGGGCCCAGGGCCCAGCTGAGCTGGCCGAGCACCCAGGGCCCGGGCCCGGGGAACAGAAAGCCACCTGGAATGGTCTCTCAGATAGGGACCCCCCCCCCACCCCCCAAAGAGAAAAGTAACAGTCGCAGAAGAGGCAGGTTCGGGAGCGCGGTCCTGCCCGAAAGCAGCACGGGAGGCCGTGGCCCCGAGCCCGGCCCATAGGCACGTTTAATAGGGATCCCGCGGATGTGTCAGGGGGGTCGGGCCAGG
>NW_007727553.1:31178-33049 GCF_000696425.1 Galeopterus variegatus
TGGTCAGCGGCGCGGGCGGGGACGAGCCGGCAGCCCCGCGGGGCCTTAGGTGGGGTCCAGCTGGAAGGCGCCGTCGCTGGTGGGTGTGGTGAAGAATGACGGCTGGTCGCAGGTCGCCGGCTCCTGCGCCCCGCCACCGCGCTCCCGGGAGCGCCGCTCCTCCAGCCGCAGGCTGCGCTCGAAGTCCAGCAGCTGCCCCATGAAGTTGAAGTTGGGCGACACGTTCGACTTCTTTCTCTTGACCAGGTCGTAGGCGTCGTTGAGCGACAGGTGGAGCTTCTGCATGAGGTAGGCCACGGTGACGGTGACGGAGCGGCTGACTCCCGCCAGGCAGTGGACGAGCACTCCGCAGTTCTGGGACAAGGCCTCGTCTAGGTGGGACAGGACAAGGCCCAGAGGCCCCGGGGGCCAGCATGAGGGGGGCGAAGGCCAGGTGCCGGAGCGGACCCCACCCTGCCCTCTGAGCCAGGGAGCCCTGCCCGGCCTGGGGCAGCCCCTGGGAGCGGGGCTGAGCACTGCCCGCCCCCCAAGTGCATCGCGTGCATCGCGGCTTTGGGCTCTGGAAATGGCAGCCAAGCCAGGGAGGGATTCTCATGAAGGACAGGGAAGGAATGGGAGCCACCAGGAGCCAGGCCTGGAGGGCAGACTGGCGGAGGGCAGGGCAGGGTGGACTCACCGATGAATGCAATGGCCTCCGGAAAGAACTGGGACAAGTTCTGGCTCCAGTGGTCAGAAATGGGAATCTGTTTGTAGTGAAAGTCGCCATTCTTCTCGAAGAGGTTAGGGAGGTTGGGGGTGACATTGAGGATGTAGCGGATGCCCAGCTTAGCCAGGCTCTCCAAGTTGGCCGAATCCCGGGCACTGCCCAGGTAGAGGTTGGGCAGGATCTGGACAGGGAAGGATGGCAGCAGCCCCATTGGGGGGGACGTGGTGCCCTCCGAATCCAGGCCACAGCTCATGGAGTCTCGGTCAGCCTCGGATTCCGCGTCGGAGCAGTCGGAGCCCAGGCATAGGCCGCCCAGCCCCACCACGGGCACTGGGCTGGGCACCGGGGCTGTGCTTGAGCCTGCACGGCCATCGAGGCTGGTCTCACACAGGTGAGGGCACTCAGCTTGGAATCTGCTGAAGCCACCTGTGGGGGAAGAGGGGGTGGATCCTGCTGACCTGGTCTCCTGGGTAGTCGGGCGCCCCTGGCTGGGTATAGGGAGCCAACCTGAGACAACTGGGGGTTTGCAGATGTCTCCAAAGGGAACACAAAAGCCAGCACTGCTGGCCGCTCCTCTGGACAGCAAGTGCCCACTGCAGCTGCTGGGGGTGCAAGAAGCGGGCCCAGGCACAACTGCCTAAGAGGATCTTACGGCCCCAGGGCCGGGCTGAGGCAGGTGTGAGGGCTCAACAGAGTCCAGATGGACTGCCAGCGTCAGGGAGGACAGTGGCCATCAGTTAAAGAAGAAAGGTTCAGATGTCAGTTCTCTGCCTGGGTGTGTCCTGATCCAGTGTGACCAGGAGCACCCTGAGGGATGAAGTTGGACCCCAAGAGGTGGGTGCCTGGGAGACAGTGACATTCCATCTGAATGGTTCCAAAGTCCCCAGAAGCCATCATCTCCTTCATCTACCTGGGGTTGCGAGTGCGGGCCTAGAAAGCTGACAGTTTATATATTTAAACATCCCCAATGGTCCAATGACCTTTCTTGAGGACCAACCAATGGGGAGGTGGGGACAGCTGGCTGTATAGGTTTAGGGGAATCCTGTCCCTGCCCTGGACCTGGGGAGGGGGGTATTTGGCACAGCAAAGAGCAAACAGGCCCGTGTCAGCCTGCCTCCTCCTCACCCACCCCAGGCCCGCCATGACTGGTGGGGGTGGAGCGGGG
>NW_007727553.1:33476-33975 GCF_000696425.1 Galeopterus variegatus
AGCGGGGTGGGGGTGGGTGGGAAAGCAGGTCCCTGTCTGGCCCTTGCCTCTCTTTCCCTTTGCCTAGCAGCTGGGGGAGTTGGGGATACCGTCACCGTCACTGGGACGCTGGGGAGCCGGCATTTGGTAGTTTGTTCTTGAACATCCTGTGAACTAGGTCAGATCAGCCCAAGTCTCCCCGTTTTCTAGACTCAAAAACTGGGGCTTCCAAGGGTGAAGGACTTGCCCAAGGTCACACTCACGCTTTCTCCCGCAAAGCAGCCTGGCAGGGTTATCGGGGGAGGGTGTCTCCCCTCTACTTTAGACAAAATGAGCTGGGGTTTGCCCAATTAATTACGAATCCCCTCCCCGGGCCGGTGCCCTCCGCTCCGCCACGGTACCTACCCTGGAGGTAGTAGGCCAGGTAGCCTTCCTCCCGCAGCTTCTGGAGCAGGGTGCCCAGCACCGACTCGGCCTCCCACTCGTCGGCCTCGGCCTCGGCCTCAGCCTCGGCCTCCCA
>NW_007727553.1:34075-36732 GCF_000696425.1 Galeopterus variegatus
GGCGGGCTCGGGGGGCTGGCGAGCCAACGGGTGCGAGCGAAGGCAGTCGGGTGGGACCCGCGAGAGGCAGGCCGAGCTGGGGCTTCCACTGAGGCGGGACAGGGTCGGGGCAGAGGCCAAGGGCAGGTCAGGGGCCCAGCAGGGGACCAGTTACAGCTACCCTGGCCGGCGCCAGCCTGGTCCCTGGAGGCAGGGGGAGGGTTGGGGACAAGAGACCATTGCCCCTGCCCCAGAAGTTGCCTCCAACCCAACTCACTTGAGGACCCTGGACCATCGGATCCCCTGCCTGGACCTCAGTGGCCCCATCTGTATCATGGGCTCATCATAGCCACCACCTTGGGCTACCAGGGGATGCCACCGAAATCATGGGGCAGGGGGGTGGGGAAGCAGGACCAGGAACTTACTGCTCTCTTCTAGCTCAGAGCTCTGCCCAAGGCTGGCTGGAGGGCTAGGTAGGCAGAGGGCAGCTCTTGGGCCATTCCTGCCCCTGGGCTTCATCCCCACAGGCCTGGCCAAAGACACCCATTAGCTCTGAGCTCCCAGCCCTAAACTGGATCACTCTGCTCTTATCACATTACTGATGATGCTAGGAGTCACCCCTGACTCCTCCCTCTGCCTCCATCCCTTAACCCCCTGTACTGATCAATCCGGAGGGAAGTAGTTTCTACTTAAATATCTCTCATATCCATGCTCTCCCCTCTGTCCCTTGCACTGGCCAAGGGCTCACATTCACCAACTCCTGGCCAGGTCACTGTCACAGCTTCCAAAACAGTCTCCCTGCCTCCAGCCCTGTCTGCGGCAACCTGCCCTCCGCCCTGCCCTGCCCTGTGCCAGAACACCATCCATTCAAGAAAGGCTGGTGGCCTCTGTCCTTTCCATGGGCACAGGGTGATGAACAGGCAGGACACACAGGGTCCCTGTCTGCCAGGCACTGCCACTCTAGCAGGACAGATCAACAACAAGCAGGGAGACTGAACAGCATATCAGGTGTCATAAGTTCTGAGACAATGAAACGAGGGGCAGGGGAGGTTTCTAAAAAGCTGATCTGGCTGTATGTCCCTTCTTTGCTTAAAGCCCAACAACAGCAAATATCAGTGTTGAAGGAAAATGTACAACAGATAAGGTAAAGCTCATACAAATAAGTCAAAAGGTTAAGACCCTGGTAGATAAGTGGGCAAGGAACCAGAAAAGACTGCAGACTGCATGAAGAAAGGAATGCAGCAGGGTAGAAAATATTTGGGGGAAGGTTCAAACTCAGACATGGGAGGAAAACAAATTCAAAAAACAATGTCACAACAAAAAAGAAGGCAACACTTCCCACCTACTACATTACTAAGATGTTCTCAAAATGAGAACACCCACTGCTGGCAAGGTTGCTGTGAAATTAACATGCCATTCTATCGCTGGAAAACTATGTATTAAGTGTGGTCCTTTTGGAAATTAATCTGGCTAGAGCTAGAAAAAAATCCATACCCTTTGGCCACTTCTGGGAATCTACCCTAAGGAAATAAGGCAAAGCTGTGGACACAAGAATGGGCACCACAAAACATTTTTCTAAGGAGTGAAAAATGCAAAGCAACCTTCAATTCCAACATTGAGAATAATTAGTCCAGTCCACCCATCTGTATGTCTGCGGGAAAGACTCCTCTCATGAGCCATGGAGTAAGATGAGAAAACGTAGGAGGTAATTAATGCCGAGGGGAAGAGGGCAGGCTACAGACAGATAGGTCACCTCAAAGGGGCCTCCAGGTGGCCCCTCTCCCTCCTTCCCCTGGTGGGCCTCCAGCCCTGGACTCCTAGAACACCAGTACTGGGCTCATCTTTGGCCACACCCCATATGCCACAGCCCCCAGGGAGCTTTGGGCAGCTGTGCCATGCCCCCCACTCCCCCATCCCCTCTTGCCCTGTGGGTCTGGGTCCCAGCCCAGGCCTCCCTCCTATGCCGCCTGCCCAGATTCTGCTCATGCTTCAGGTCACCCCAAGGCGCCCTCCTCCAGGCAGGCTCCTCATCTCATGGGCCAGCCTGTAGTCTCCCTTCTCCATGCTCCAGGGACTGCCTGGTGACCCACTTCCCCCTTTTCTCAGCGTGCTCCTGGGGCAAGGACTCTGTCTTCTACCTTCTCCTGTCTCTCACATCCTAGCTCCACAGTGGCAGAGGTGGGCATTGGCTGCCCCCTCACCATGGGTGCCCTGCCTGCAGGCTGCCTCCATACCGGGTGGGACCTTGGGGTGGGCAATGGTTGAAGGCACCACGGAAGTTCGGCAATGTGCCAGCCTGGTGAGCAGGACTGGGACTTGCCCACGCTGTGGATAGCAGGGGTGGCACTGGGCTGGAACCAGAGACACGAACCCCACCTGTACCCCACCTGCCCTGCCGTGAGGGCTCAGTATGGTTGGAGAGAGGATCACTGACAGGAGCTCCTGAGGTGCCCCTGCTGGCAAGCTCTCCAACCGGGAGAAAGCGGGGAGTTGGGGGGAGGGGGAGTCAATCTCGAAAGTCAGTGCTCAGTGCCCGGTGCCTGCGGCGCCCGCAGCGCCAGCAACAGGACAAATGGGGACCTGTTGCCACCTCCGCACTGCAGGGCTGAGAGAAGCCAAGATCCCCAGCACCCCCGCCCCGACCCTCACCAGGCCCACCCCCACTCGGGCCCCCTGCA
>NW_007727553.1:36786-68765 GCF_000696425.1 Galeopterus variegatus
CGCCCCCTGCAGGCCACGGGGACGCCGCCGCCCGCAGGCCCCGCGCGCGCCGCGTGCGCCCTCTGGTCCCGGCATCCTCCCGGAGGAGCGGCGCCCCGCATTCCCCCCGCGAATGCACCGTTCCCGCCGGGCCGAGTGGCAGGATCTCGGCTGTCACGGCCCGGTCACATGGCCAAGAGCACAACTCCCGGCGACAGCGTTCCTGCCAAATCCAGTGTCTTTTCCACCAAATCCACTTTCCGCTGGGGATGGCTTTCTGCTTTTCCTGGTCGGTCTCCTCGCGGGACTGGGAGTTCCTCCAAGGCAGGAACGTTGTGTGTGCCCGGCCCCAAGCTGGCCCCAGCCCCCAGTGCAGGGCCTGGCACGCGCCCGGCGCTCACGGAAGAAATGCTCGTTAACAAAGGAGGCATGAATGAATGAAACCAGTTGTTGCCTGAGGGAGCCCAGGAGGATGCTTCTGCTTTTTCCTTCTGCCGATCACACACTCCTCCCCACCGCCAGACACGCACAAGCACACGTGCACACACAACCTGCCCCCAACACACGCACACAGGCACACGAACAGTGCACGCGGACTCCAGCCCTCACGGAACCCGCCTACTACGTGCGGGCCGGGCAATTGGCGCCCCTTTGGGCCCAGCTGGGCCGCCTCCATTTCAGTGCCTGCCTGTCTCTGCGTCCTCCCCGCCCCCTCCCCGCGAACCCTACCCTCCACATCTAAGCACCGTACCTCGGTCCCCAAGCGCCTTCTTTAGCTCTCAGGGAAGAGGCTACGCCAGTCGCTGGGGAGTCTCAAGGTCTGTTTAGGGAGGCACCTGGGGAGCCTCAGGCTGGTGAGCCGCTGCCGAAGGAGAGCCAGAGGTGCCTGGCAGGGATGCCACCAAATGCTGCAGCCTCTAGAGCCCGCGTGCCAGGTGTTGGTGGGGGGAGTGGTGGGAGGGACCTGAGGGATGTGCTGGGGGCTGTTGAGGGCTATTTGCGATGGGGGCTGGGTAGGGTGCTGGAGAGCGTGCAATCGAGCAGGTGTGCGTGCACGTTGGGGTGTATGCGAGTGCGTGGTGGGGATGCTGGAGGTGTGCGTCCCGGGAGTGGGGAGTGTCGCCGCTGGGGTATGGGTTTGTGCTGGGACTTCGCTCGTGGGTGGGTGGACTGCAGTGGGTCTGGGCTGGGAACGTGGGTGGGTGTCTGTAATGGGCATATGGGGAGTTTGAGATGGTGGGGGCATGGTGCGAGGAGCTATGTTGGTGCAGATATCGCAGGAATGTGTTGGAAGCGTGTGTGTGCGCCTGGGTGTGTACTGGGGCGTGGCAGGGTCTGGGATGGCTGTTGGCGTGAGTTGGGGGACCATGGCGAGTGGTGGGTCAGGGACTAGCTGCTGTGTTAACTACAGGGACCCGGGTCCGTGGTGCGTGGTTCGTGCGCGCGCGAGTGTGCAGCCGGCGTAAGTGGCAGAGAACACCGGAGGCACACGGGCTGGGCGTGGGGGTGTGCGGTGGCAGCACCGAACGGCTCTCACAGAGGAGCGTGCATCGGCTCCGTGGGCTGCGCGCTGGCAGGACTTTGGGGGTGCAGGGTGGAGGACAGCACGTCGGGGGCAGCCAAGTAGGGTGAGGGTGGGGGTGGGGTGTGGCTGGGGGGCCCCCGGGACGCCGCATCGGCGGCCTCTCCTGGAGCTGTGGGGCCGCCACCGCCGCCGCTGCGGAGGGAAACTCCAAATCCCGCCTCCACCACCGCCTCCGCCGCCTCTTCCCCGCCTGTCGCCGTCTTCTCCGCCCCCTGCCCAGGAGGGGCAATGTCGCCGGCGGCACGCAGGGAGGGAGTGGGGAGGGGCCGCGGCCTGCCTGGCGTCTCCCTCCTCCTCCCGCACCCCTGCCCGCCTTCCTCCCACCTGCAAGCCTCTGCCCGCTCCGCCCGTCCTGCCCGACGCGTCCTGTGGCCCGGGGTCCCCAGCACGCTGCTGCGTGGGGGCCCCGAGCTTGGGACGCAGGAGTGCCGTGGGAGGCCCTGATCTAGGCTGCGCCCGGGGGGTTTGCATCGCACAGTCCACACTGGCACCCCAGCGAAGGGACCCATCCAGGACGGCCCCAGGGCCACCTCCTGCTCCCACAATGGAGAGGGTATAAGGTCGGGCTGACAGCGCTGCAAGTGCCCCCACCCCCTAGGTCCCCCTGCACTGCCTTGTTTCATTCTCATGTGTCAGATTCTGGCTAATAGTAATAGCATTTGAGCCTCAGTGCCTGGAAGGGGTGGAGCCAGGACGTTGGGGGAAGGGCTGGAAACGAGTGGGGACGGGGTGTTGTTACCAGGTCCGTTTGCTTTCCCTGCACCAAAGGTCACAAGCATTCTCATCGAGGACCTCATTTTATCCTTATACCAGTTCTGGAAGTCAGAGGAGACTGTTCCCATGCTACAGTGGGGAAACTGAGGCAGTGGTTCCCGGTGGTCTAGCAATGTTATGGCAGAGCCTGACTAGGCTCAGGCTGGCTGACTTCAGAAGCCTAGAGCCTCCGAAGACCCATGGGGCTCCAGGCCTGGCTCACTGCCGTGGGGAGCTGGAGGCAGAAAGCCGCACACAGAGGCATGGGCCTGGCGTTCGTGGGGCTCCCAGGACAGTAGTGGGTGAGCCAGGGCTCACACCTGCAATGGGAGAGGTGGAGAATGCAGCTGCGGGCTGTCCAGGGCTGGCTTCTCAGCTGGGAGGGCAGATAAGGTGAGGCCAGGCAAGGCCTGGATGCCAGCAACTCCATGGATAAGGGGCAGCCAAGGGAGGCCTGGCCGCCTGGCTCCATCTGCGGCAGTGCCGAATTCCCCTGAGTCATTACCCCTGGAAAACAGAGGGCGGCAGCTTTGCCTCTGGAGTTCAAGCCCCGGTCCCATCTCTGGACCTCAGTTTCCCGGCCTGCACTTTTGGGCCAAGAGATGGGACCATAAGATGGCCAAGGGCCCCCCTCGCTTTGCTGCAGTTTCAAGCTGTGATGTGTGAGCCAGGGCAGGGCCCTGCTGCCACCAGCCTGGCATGCCCACCCTGCCCTTTGGCCCCGACTGCACCTCTTCACCTTTTCAGCCTCAGTGGCAGCTCAGCCCCTCCCAGGTGGACACCAGCCCTCCAACCGTGTGCCTGCTCTGGACGCTGGGACTTTGGCATCTGCACTGTGGACTGCACCTTCTGGGGTCCTCCCCTTCAGCATAAGGGAACTGAGCTGCTCAGGGCTGGAGCTTGCGCCCGCCCAGACGACACCACATCGGTGAGCAGATGACAGTATGAGTGGGCTCCCTGCCGCTGGACCTGGTGTTTCTCTGGCGGTCCCTACTGCTGGTGGTTCTGAAGTTGCGGGGCCTTTTCTTGGAAATGGACATATGTTAAAAGCTGTGCCCTACAACAATACGACCATTTGTCGAAACATGAAAATACACAGAGACAAAAAAGATGGGGCTGGCTTTCAGCCTCAGGTCGTCTCCTGTTTGGAGAGGACATGTGGCAGCTATGCCCGTAGACTGGGCACTCGGCTGGCCCCCAGCAAAGGCTCAGTGAGCTGACTCAGAGGAGTTTCTAGAAAGGGGTTGGATAAACGCCCCCTGCCCCCCACCCCCGTGACTCAGGGCAGAAAGGCTGGGGGAGGAACATTTAGATTGAATAATGCTGCCCCCCACCCCTGCCCAGCTCCCACCCCAGCCCTCCCACAGTGTCTCTGCTCTCCAGGCAACAAGACCCACCCATTGCTGGAAGAGAAGCGAGAAGAAAGCAAACGGCCACGCTGGTCCAAAGACTCCTGGGAGCTTTAAAGGCACAGGCCTGCTCGGCCTCTGGACATAGGGCCTCCATCCTCATCCCTAGGGACTGTTCTTGACTAGCCGGGTCTGGCCTGTGCCCTGCTGGGGTCTGGGGAATAAAATGCAGCACCTTCTCGAAGGGACTTGAGTGAGTCCAAGTTCCTGTCGCAGAATCGAGGGCACAGCTGGGCCTCCATCTCCGAAGTGGCCAGGTCTGCCTGGCCAGGTCCTGTTTGCTCCTGACAGAAGTCTCGGTGGGGTGACTGGTCAGTTGCAGCCCTCACCCACTCCTCTGTGCCCCACCCCTGAATCCATTCCAAGGCCCGCTTTCCACTTGGAACCCCAGGGCAGTCAGCACTAACCCAGGGCCGGCCACCAGCAGGCTGCTCCCTTCCCTTCCCATCTTGGGGGTGGCCCTTGAGAAGTGGTCATCTTGTTTCCTACCCAGACCCCGTGCCCTATTGAACCCCTAAGGTGCTCCCCCAAAGACCCCAAAAGTGGCCCCAGGGACTGCCAGCCCTGGGCAGGGCGGAGGGGCCAGGAAGCTGGGCCTTGCTTGGGGTGGAGAGGTCTTTAGCCCAGCAGAGCCATGACGGCTGGCCAGCTCTGACTGTGATGTGGCAGGCTTTTGGCCGAGGGTATCTGCCCCTGTGAAGGCGCTCTTCTCAGGTCCCAATTCTGGGCCACTCTCCAGGCAAGTGAGGCTTTGGGGAGAGGCCATGGGAAAGATGGTGGCCTTCAAACCCTCAGATCTTGCTCAAGGTCTCCGAGCTGGTCAGTGACGAAGGTTCCTATCTGCCCCACCACTTAGCTGCCAGATGAGTTCACCCTTCTCCGGGCTCATTTCAGCTCACGGGGCCCAGTGGTGCTGTGCTCTGACACCAGGCCCACCTTGCCCATGCCCTGCGTGGAACCCTGCACACATCTGGGGGCTGGGCACTTGGGTACACGCACATCTGAGGCTTTCCTTCTGGGCAACCCTTGGGTCCTACCGAGAGAAACATCTGCAGCTGAAGCCATCTGCTCACATGGCAACCGCCCCCTGGCCACCATCGCTCCACCACTGGGTAAACAGGCTCTGCTCCATGCTCAGCCCCACCCCTCCATCTGTACCCTTCCCGATCTGAAGCGCTTCAGCCAGAATTTTCTAGATGCATCTCACTACCAGTTGCCATGCCTTCAGGAGCACATTCTAGACCTTGTTCAGAAGCACCATGTGGCAGCTCCCAATGGGGCCATGCCCAGACAGTTTAAACAAAATGGCCTCATGGCAGCTCCCAAATCTGCAATTGCAGATGAGGTCAAAGACAGGCCAGCCGGGCAGCCGGGCCCCCAGGGGCATGAGCACCAGGCAGGGACATGAGGGAGGCAAGAAGAGAGGAGGGAGGGGAGGGCAGGGCAGAGATACAGCCTGCACAGGGATTGATTTCTGGGGGCCAGGACCTCAGGAGCCATTAACACCCCCATTCCAGGAGGGCTCAGGTTCAGGTTCAATAACCCGGTTATAACCCCCCTCCAGCCAGCTGCACGGGCTCCCTCTCCTTGTCCTGTCCTCCTGAGAAGCAGTGCGCGTGTGTCTGGATATACATTACAGATGATATAATCCTTTTACCGGGAGAGAGCCAGCCGCCCACGCCCACTGGCTGGACAGGCAAAGGGAGGTGAGGGCAGGATGGCGGTGGAAGGGGAGAGAGGGAAGCGGGTGACTTTCCACCTTGCCCGAGGAAAGTCGAGGGCTGAATGGGGTCAGGAGAGAGGGGAGCCACCAAGGGTGGAAGGACAGGGCCAGAGAGATTGGGGCCACTGATGGTGTGTGTGCAAGGACTGCTTAGCTTCCCTGCTGGGGACCCCCCTACTCCGCCGCCGGGCCTGGGAGGAGGGCCTCTGTGAGTGGCCTGCCTGCCTTTCGGGCCACGTCTCTGCATCCCCCCGCCAGGAGCGTGCCTCTCTAGTGAGGCTGCCTCATCACGGGGAACAAGACAATATCCAAGACAGGCAGCCACGGCTGGGCCCAGGCAGGGGCTCCCTGCGACCTCTTGCTCTGGCTCAGATGTCTGTGGGGGTGGGGAGGGGATCCTGGGGAGGCTGTGGGCTTGTCTCACCTTGCTCCTCAGGGGGCCCCTGCCTCTGCCTCCCTGTGTCACAGCTCTGAGCACCCCAGCTGTCCTGCCCGCTGGCTCGTCTGGCTGCCTGTCTGCCCGCCTGTCTGTCCGCACCACTGTGACTTGTCCAGGGCCCTGCAGTGATCAGAGGCACGCACCCAGCCTGGGCACCCTCTGAAGCGCTACTGTCTTTGAGGTTTCCAACTTACAGCTCACGAACTTCAGAATTCACCCTCCTTGCCTGCAAGGAGGACTCTTCTTGCAGGCCCCTTGGATAGCTCTGGGGAACAGACAAGGGTCTCCTTATTCCCGGCACTGGCACCGTGGCCATGAAGACGAGTGGCAGCATTTGCTGGTGGCACACTGGCTGCCCTGTGCTGCCACTGAATCCTCCTGGGAGCTCCCGATGAACGTTATGGATGTAGGAAACTGAGGCACAGAGAGACAGGCAGCGTGCTCAGAGTCCCACAACTAGCAGGTAAAGAGCCAAGGCCAGAGCCACACGCTATACCAGCCAGGCCACAGCCTGCAGAGAGGGGACTGCTTCTGCCCTTGGGCTCTTGGGTTGTTCTTTCTCATAGCCTTGGGGCATGCAGGAGGGGAGCCGCTGGCCCAGGCCTCAGTCCCATGGCAAGGCCACTCACCCAGCCAGAGCAAGAGAGGAGGCAGCTCTCTTCTGCCCCTGGTTACAGAGGGCCCTAGAGAGCCGTGAACGCAACCTGAATCCAGAAGAAAACCCAACTGCAGTGTGGCCTACTTGACCTTTGAGTGTGGGCCACACCCATGAGGGGGTGTCCCAGGCTGTGACTCCAGGCTGACAGAGACTGGCCCCTACAGCACGGGCCCCCCAGCCCAGATGAGGGTCTCCTCCTCTGTCACCCTCTCTCAGCCCGCAGAGCCCCTCCCCTGCCCTTGCTGCCCCCTCCCCACTTTCCTGCTGGAGAGGCTTGCCACCAGGAAGGCTCAGGATATTTCTGCCAACTCTATGGGGATTTTTCCCATCTAAATTTAGAGAGTAGCTATTACCCCTCAGTACCTGCTTCCCACATTGGTAACTGATTTGCATCCCGAGCCAGGAGAGCAGGGCAGACACCAGCACCACGTGACCTGTCCGCCCCTCGGGGCCAGCCCTGGGCAGAGAGAAGGCAGGAGTGGAGGGGAAGTCCGGGGACCACTCGCTTCCACATGGAGTCAAGGGCCAGCGAGCCCCTGTCCAAGAGACGCCACGGGTGGGGAAGGGGACAGCCAAGGCCTCCTGCTCAGGATCAGGCACACAGCCTGGCTTTGACACTGGCCCTCCCAATGGGGGCTGTGACGGGTCACTGAGCCCCTTCCAGCCCCTTACTGTGCTGTCTGCGGATGACAGGGTAACCTTCTTCAGAGCTGTCTCCCTTCCACCACCACCACTGCATGCCCAGTGCCGTCTCATCGTCACAGAGAGAAACAGAGAGAAACGGAGGGTGCGCTTGGGACTCTGGGAGTTAGTGCTGGCTACGCTGCTGTCACCACTTGGAGCGGTGGCCTGAGACTTGTTCTCCTAGCAGTGGAAGCATCTCTTAAATGCACCCCAAGCTCCAGGGAGAGCTGCTGTGGCTGACATGGGATGGGAGACCATGAGGACAAAACAGGGTCCAGTTTGTCAACTTGCAAGTCTCATCTCTTGGGACACATAGTTGGAGAGTTGGCCAGAGCCACGGGGACCATGGCCTCCTCATGGCCCCTATGGCCTGAGCTGCTGTTCTTGCTGCCTGTTCTTCAAAGCCCCAGAGGGAAAAGGGGGGGCGTTGAGGATGGGATCCCCAAGGCAATCAGCCTAGGAAGACTTCCCGATCATCAGAGCAGCCAACCTGGGGCGGGCTGCTGGAGCCATAGAACCACGGCTTTTTGCTACCCTCTCTAGTGGTGGGCCCCACCAGAGCAAAGTGTCCCAGAGGGCTCAGCACTATGGCTTTGCCCCTGGCATCTGAGGATGGGTCTGGGCCCGGCCCAGTGCCGGGCCAGCCTGCAGTGGCTTGACAGGGCTGTTGCCGTGTCCTCTGCTCCCCTGTCCCTGCACCCTGGCTGGCTGTGGGAGCCCTCCTTGCACACGCGTGAGCCCGCAGGAGGATGCCCACGTGGGCCGCTGGCAGGTGCCTCTCTGCGCCCACCCAGCCCTCCCTGCAGGGGCCCGACAGCGAGCAGAGGGCCCGGTTCCCGGGAAGAGGCCAGAAACTCCCGAGGTTCTTTTGTGTCCTCATAGCTTGGGTGGGCACTCCCTGTCCTTTGTCACTTCTTATTTTGCGCACAGACCTGGAGGAACAGAGGCTGGAGGTCCTCAGCCCACCAGTGCCCTATTTCTGTGGGGTTGTAGTTGCTCACTCGTTCTTTTTGTTGTTTCGTGCTGATGTCACTGTTGCCCAGTGAGGCCCTAGAGCAGGCCCCGCCTTGCCACATGCGGGCCCCTCTCTGCCCACGCCATCGACCAATGGCCGTATGCTGACCCACGGCCCCAGGTCTCCACCTCTAGGCTCCTGCACCCAGTGCCCCTGGGTGGCTTTCCTTGGCTCATCTCCAGGCTTCTCAAACTCACCGTGTCCTGGAACGCATGTGCTCGGCGTCTCAGCAATAGTCCCATCTAGCGGAGGTCCGCCTGGGAAGCTTCTGTAGGCTGTGAGGGAGAGAAAGTATCCAGGGGTCGCTTTCAGGAAAGGGGGGCTTGTGATGCCCAGAATATCCTCTCCTTCTTAGCCAAGGCTGCCCCTCCACCATGACTCCCATCACCATGTCTTCCATGTCCGTCCACACTGCTGGCCCCCGTCCTCCGGCCACCAGGCTTGAGTCTGCCCAAGTCCTGTCCCTCCTGACCTCCCCGATCGGCTCTCTAAATAGCTCCTGAGCATGTCACAGTCTTTCTGGCTCCTGAGTAGAGCTCTGGCCTGTGGGTGCTGTTGACCTTGTCTTGCTTCCCAAGATGGTGGCTTCCAGACGTGACTCATCCACCCTCTTGTCAAAGTTCAGGGCCTTCGAGGCTCTTCCTCACACTGGCCCCTGGCTGCTGGGGCCACTCCTCAGCCTTTGGCTCTGGGCTCGTGGCTGTCCTCCCCCACGCCAGCCCCTAGCCGCAAGATGGTCTATCACTTGGATTGGTGCGGGCAGGAGGGCCAGGGAGCCGGGAGGGCTGACCCGAGTCCTCTGAGCACGCCTCCCTGTGCTGGTTTCTGTCCCTCGTGGAAGGAGTCGTCTGCATTTGCAGCCTGGAGGGCCCAAGCTCCACCCGAGCCTCTGGTCAGAGTGTCACAGCTACGTGTGACGGGCGCTTTTCAGTCTTGCTCTTACTCAAGCCTCAGCCACAGTAGCCTGCTCCCTCTGCCGTGGGTCAAATGTGTCCCCCAAAAGTTCCTGTATTGGAACCTCGACCCCCCTGTAACAGTGCTAAGCGGGTGGGAAATGCAACTATGGTCATTGAAAGGTGGGGCCTTTAAGAGGTGATTAGATTGTGAGGACTGTGCCCTCGTGAACGGATGGGTCGTTTATGGAGAAATGGGCGTGCCTCCAATAGCTTTATAAGGACAAAGAGTGAGCAGGTCGGCTCTCTCTTGCTCAGCCCGTTCTCACCATGTGGCACCCTGGTCGCCACGGGACCCTGGGGAGAGTTCCCACATAGAAGGCCCTCACCAGATGTGCCCCCTGGACTGTGGACTTCCCAGCCTCCAACACTAAGAAATAAACCTCTTTTCCTTCTGCATTACCCAGTTCCAGGCATTCCGTTGTGAGCAACAGAAAATGGACGAGCACAGGCTCCCTCTGGGGCACTCCCCTTCCCTGCCTTCCAGCACTTTCCGCACTGCTGCTTTTCTTTCCACCGCTCTAGCCACTTGTCTTAAGTCTCTTTCCCAGGCTCTGCGTCCTCTTCTCATCTCCCTCTAACATGTCCCGACTGAATGACCTCAGCTCCTCTCCTGTGACAACTGTGACATCAGTGTCTCCTGTTGCTTTGCCCATAGCTCCAACTGCCAGCTGGCCGCTGCCACCTGGATGCCCCACAGCACTTCAGATGCAGTGTGTCCAAAAGTGAGCTCACCGTCTTCCCTCCACACCCCAAACTCGGCGGGCACCCTCGCCACCACCAAAGAGCTTGCTCATGCTTCCCCGCGGTCCCCGTCCAGGCCCTGTCCACTCTCGCCTGGACGGCTGCAACAGCCCCCTCCTCACTGTCGCCTGCTCCCAGGCCTACAACTCCTGCCCACGTTCCACATCAAGGCCCCAAACAGAGGCCTCGCTACTCCTCCCAATGCCGTTCAATGGCCCCTTGTGGCCTCGAGGACAAAGTCCAGGCCGCATGACTTTGAGTGATCTGGCTCCTGCTCAGCTCCCAGCCCCTCACCCCCACCTCCTCCAAGCCCTCGTTCCAGCCCCGACTCACTCCCTGCTCTTGCCAGAATGCACCAGGATGTCTTGTGTCCCTCTGCCTTATTCTAAATAAGGTCACATTCTAAGGCTCCAGGTGGACAAATATTTGGGGGTCCACTATTTAGCTGACTACCATCTTCCCTTTGTCCCCCCAATTTATACCCATTCCATGTGCAAAATGCATTCACCCCATCCCAACATCCCCCCAAATCTTTATCTCTTACCATACACACCACCTCTGACGTCTGCCTGGCAACAGCACACTTACTTGTCAAACCTCAGCCCCACTACAGTGGCTTCATGAATCCTTTCTTCCCTTCGCTGGGATCACCCAACACAGGATGGCTGTGTCCTGCCAGCCCAGCCCATCGTTTGGAGGAGAGAGGCCAGGCCTTATTGGCGTCTGTCTCCAGCACTTTGCAACCAACCCAGCTGCACGATGGGGCTCGAGTGGTGTGTGTACATCCAGGAACGAATCAATTCAAGAGCCCGGGGCCCCTGCCCTGGTGTCCCCCAGAGAGGCCCACGTGGCTGTGTCTGTAGGTGGGACAGGTGGCAGGCAGGTGGGTGGTTCTGGGCAGGGTGAGGGTTCCCAGGCCTGCAGCTGGTCCCCTGCACCCATCCCCTCCCTGGAAGAGGAAGCGGCGCTACAGCACCATCAGTGAAGGTGATGCCAGGGTCTTGTCTCCACATAGGGTCGGGGTCTCCCCCCGGGGAAGAGCAGAAGGGGTGAAATCCCTCCTGGTCCCCAGCCCCAGACGCACTCTCCCCACACCTTCCCAGTGGGGCGCCTTTTGCAGCCACCCCCCACCGCCCACCGCCCCCTCCCCAGCTCTCGGCTCCAGTGGGCATCTGTCCATGAGCACTGGGTCAGGGGGAGTCCACCGCTGATGACGGTGAGGGGGTCGGGAGCCCAGGAGAGGAGCCAGGCTGGGTCTGTGATGGGCTGTGGGATATGCTGAGGGGGAGGACGCAGAACCCCATGTCAGTGCCGTGGTCACATCCTGACGTGAGAGGGGTCCTCCCGCCTCTGCAGGACCCCCACTTCCTGCAGGCAGCCCCCTGGGCCTGCACTGGGCATGTCCTTTCCTTCCCTCACAGGTCACTTCTTGCCTGCAGTACCCTGCCCTCCTCCCCTGTGGCCCCACAGCCCTGGGCACCTTCCTCAGGTGTCACCCTGTTCCCCTCCTCTGTGTCGTCGGGGCTTCCCTGTCTGCCTCCTCCTGTACGGGGCTGGCTGGTGAGCGGTGGATGCTGTGATGTCCAGTGCGGGCAGCTGTGTAACTCCAGGGACCTTCAGTGTCCCACCCTGTGCCTGGTCCCCCAACTAGTCCTTCGGGGTCCAGAGATGACCGAGAACTGGGGCTGCCTCCAGAAGACCCCTGCACTCATGGCACATCCCACCGGCTCCTGCGGCCACTGCCTTTTGCCAGGGCCCCTCCCTGCCCGGGGGCTCCCCCTCCCCCTCCAGTTTAGGACTTCAAATTCCCGGGGCTGGGCCCAGATACCTGCCTTTGAATCCCTTCCTCCTGTGCTCTGGTGTACCCCAAAGCCTGAGGACACCATCTACCAGCCTGGACGCCCGAGACTCCGGCCCCGCCCTCCGCAGGCTCCCCCCAGCCTCCTGATCCCCGCTTCCGCTTGAGGCAGCCAGCTGGGTCCTGTTGCTGTCCCTATCCCAGCTTTTGTTTCTGCCACTTCCCTTCCCGGAATGTGCCCCAGACCTGTTTCAGAGACCCCTCAGCCCTCCCTGGCCCAGACTCGGCCTCCCCAGCCCTTGGCATCACCTTCCACCCCCTTCAGCCGGTGCCTGGGCACCCCTCATGGCCTCACGGTGCTCCAGGTGGCTGTGCACTGTCCCAGAGAGCCTCCCTTGTCTCGCTCCCTCAGCTGGTCCAGCCACCGCTACGTACTTGCTGGGCATATGCTGGAGGAGGACGAGCTGCCATGTCACCACATTGGTGTTCCTGGGACACCTCTGCTGCAGATTCCGCAACCAGGCGGCTGCAGGCCTTGGTTACTGAGGAAACCAAAGCCTTGTATGAGTGCTTGTCATCTGGGAGGAGGGAGACAGGCAGAGCATGCCTCTGTGAGGGACAGGGTGCCTGGGCGACTGCACAGAAGCCCAGATGCACGGTGGACAGATCCAGAGGTGTGCACCAAGGGCCTGGCTGACTCCCAGGGCTGTGGGCACCCTGCGTGGGACGGGGCTGGATGTGGTGCTGAAGCTGCTTCTGTTCAGGGGCCCGGGCTTGCCATGCACGCTGCAGACCAGGGGAGAAGACTGGCACCCAGGCCTGGAGCCAGAGCTGTCATCCTGTGTCCACATGTGTGTGTGCACACCTTCACGGGGACAGCAATGTGCCTCCTGAGCCATCTAGGCAGGCTGGCAAGTAGGCTGCTGAGGTTGAGCTGTGTACGGCTTATACGGCTGTAGCCAGCAAAAGGGGCAATAGCAAAAAAGACTCAAATTCTCCAAGACAACATCAGTACTGAATAGAGCTTGTGATGAGTTCAATTGTGTCCCCCCGCAACCAATTCATATGGCAAAATCCTAACTCCCAGTACCTGTGAATGCGACTTTATTTGGAAATAAGGTATTTACAGAGGTAATTAATTAAGATAAAGTCATACTGGTGTAGGGTGGCCCCTGATCCAATATGACTGGTGTCCTTACAAAAAGGGGGAATTTGGACACCAACACACACAGGGAGAATTCCATGTAAGAGGGAGAAAAAGGTCTACAGGCCAAAGAAGACAAAAGCTCGCCAGCAAACCAGCAGAAGCCAGGGCAGAGGTGTGGAGCAGGTCCTTCCCGTGAGCCTTCAGAAGGGGCACAGCCCTGCCGACACCTTGGTCTTGAAATTCTGGCCTCCAGAACTGGAAGAGAATAAATGTCTGTTATTTTAAGCCACCCCGTGTGTGGTATTTTGTTATAGCAGCTCTAGCAAACTAATACAGAGCTTTACGATTCTCAGAATATGTTCTCAGGTGTTATATCATTTAATTCTAACATATCCATATAAGGTATATGGTCCTAGTATATCACAGATAAGGAAACTAAGATTCAAAACACTGGAATGAATTACTCAGAGTAGTTTGGTCAGTTTGAGGTAGACCCAGAGCTCAGTTTGACTCTTCTGACTTTAAATCTAGATCCAGTGGAACATAAGAGCTTTAAAGTCTCCCAGCATCCTGATATATTCTGGTTTTCATGTTCATTTAAAGTGCATGGTACTCAAGCTTTGGCCTGGCAGATATTGTCAACTGAGTGGGGCAGGCAAGTTGCCAGGTCTCCTCCATGCACCAGCCTGCCTTGGAAAACTGAGTCCTTTGTAGGGAGAGAAACAGTCTTTCTTTTTGTGCTATAAATGTCCCTCTCAGAAGTGCTTTAGCTGCATCCTACAAATTTTGCTATGTTGTAGTTGCAGTTTTATTTTTATTCATTTCAGTGCACTTAAAAGATTTTTCCTTCAACTTCCTCTTGGACCCATGGATTATTTACAAGTGTGTTGTTTAGTTTCCTGGTGTCTCGAGATTTTTCTGTTATCTTTCTGTTATTGATTTCTAGTTTGATTCCATTGTGGCCAGAGAACACTCTCTGTGTGATTTCAGTTCTTTTAAATTTGTTGAGGTTTGCCTGGGGTACAGTCTATATTGGTATGTGCCCTATGGGCACTTGGAAGGAAAGGGTAGAGTGTTCTATAGATGTTTATTAGATCCTGTTTGTTGACGGTAGTGTTGAGTTCTTTTATATAGTTGCTGATTTTCTAATTGTTTTATCAATACTTAAGAGAGGTGTGTTGAACTCTGGCCATAATTTTGGATTTGTGTATTTTTCCTTTCAGTTTTATCTGTTTTTCTTCACATATTTTGCAACTCTTTTCTTTGATGCACATTCATTTAGGATTGCAATGTTTTCTTGGTGGAATGACCCTTTATCATGATAAGTTTTTGTTGTTGTTCAAAAGAATTTTTAAGATTTTTATGCAGTTGATTTTTTTTTCTTACCAGTTACAGTTTTCATGATGTTGGGGGCGTGGTGACATATGAAGGTCTCAGAGGAAAAGGGAATTCACCTCATAGGAGGTGATTTTGCTTTCTTTGGCTATTCCAGACCCAGACTCAGGGAAAAGAAGGACAGCCTGGACCCCACTCTGCCCCTCACCATGGAGAAAGGGCAAAGCCACCAGTGAACATCCTCATCCACTTAGAAACTTCAACATAACAGAGGCACGGATAGGGCTGGAGGTTTTGATAAGAAACTTGTAACTCCACGAAGAGGTGTTTTGGTGAATTGCTTATTCTACCTCTGAGACAGACCCAGATTTAATGAGCAAATGGCAGTTCATAATTGAGATCGAAACAAAGTCCTTAGTTTATTCTTAGTTAATGGCATTTCTTTAAACTCTGCTCTAAATTATAGCTTTTCCTAAATATACATCTCAATCTAGTAATCAGTGATTAGTTATGTTAACTAAGAGCTTATCTTTAGGGAGGAAGCATAATACAGTAGGCATCCGACACGTTTGTGGAATGAATGAATGAACTGTTTGACAGTTTCTGGGGACAATCTAGGTCTGGGGATAGTTCCTGGGATGGCAGCTGACAACCCAGGAGGAAGTGAACCACCTTTGACAAGTAGCTCACAAGATGCACAGGTAGGTCAGGACCAGGGAAAGTGCCACAGAGAGAGGGCCACCCCTCTTGAAGTAGGGGTTTACCGGGTGGCTCAGGGAAGAAAGTCATAGCAGGCAGGGGGGACAGCGTGGGCAAGAACATAGAGTCATGGAAATGCTTAACCTGCTCCGGGACCTAGAAAGAGGGTACTGTGCCACAGGGCATGTGTGCATGTACATGAGTGTGTGTGTGCTTGCACACGTGCATGCACAAGTGTGGTATTCAAGATAAGAGTGAGGCTGGAGATGGAGAAGAGCCTGGACATTACTGCCACACTGTCACTGCATCAGAGGAGGGATCTCAGGGAGGGAGATGGCAGAGGCTGCCCTCTTTGTTCAAGAGCCCGAAGATGCATCCTAAATGCCAGCCAGCTCGGCTCCTAGAGTCCCTGGGGCGCAGCGTGCTTGCTGGCTGGCTTATGCACATGTGCACGCAGACACACACACAAACACACCAACACACACACACTCACACGCACACACACACGGGCACAGCCCTCCCCAGGCTCTCACGGGGCCTCCTGCACGCTCCTGCCTACAGTCACACGGCCACACACTCTAACATGCAACCTCACGTCTCTCCCCTGGGCCCCCTCTCCTGGCCGCCTCAGGCCGACCCCTTCCCTTGTCCCCTCACGTTGGCTCCTGGCCCTTTGTACCCTCCAAGGGGTGGGCTAGGCAAGGGGGGCCCAGCAGGCTTGGTCCTGGGGGTTGGGCCTGCTGGAGGAGGAAGGGAGGCTCCCACCAACCCATGGCCAGGTGACAAGTGCCCAGTGCCTGTAGCTGGTCCTGCTGGCTCAGTCCGCACAGGGAAGCTCAACTCTGGGATCAGCCACTTCCTTGGGCCAACAAGACGGTGACCATGTACTCAGCCACAGGCTGACAGGTTGTGCAGAGCGCCTCAGGGCTGCGGGGCCCAGCCTTTCCTCCTGCCCGTGCTGGGGGTCAAATGGCTTTCACACGTACGTGAAAGGCAGAGGCCAGTGTGTGTGTGGTGTGTGCAGGTGTGTGTGCATGCATGTGCGTATGTATGTGTGTGTGTGTGTATGTGTGTGTGTGGTGTGTGCAGGTGTGTGTGCATGCATGTGCGTATGTATGTGTATGTGTGTATATGTGTGTGTGTGCAGGTGTGTGTGCATGCATGTGTATGTGTGTATATGTGTGTGTGTGGTGTGTGTGCAGGTGTGTGTGCATGCATGTGCGTATGTATGTGTATGTGTGTATATGTGTGTGTGTGGTGTGTGTGGGTGTGCATGTGTGTATGTATATGTGGTGGTTACGTGTGTGTGCACGTGTGTGGTATGTGTGGCTGGGTTGTGCAGGAAGGTGTGTGTGTGCATGGATGTGGATGTGGGGTGTGTGTATGTGAGTCTGCATGTGTGGGGGGTGTGCATGTGTGGTGTTTGTGCATGTATAAGTGTGTGTATGCCTTTGAGTGTGTATGTGGTGTGGACGTGCATGTGTACTGTGTGCATATGTGTGTGGGTAGCCCAACCTCACCCAGCCCCTCAGTGGGTTACTGGAGGGGAAAGGGCCAGAACCTTCCAGAACCCCTCCAGCAGCCTGCACATGTGCAGAGGAAAGCAGGAGGACTGATGTGCTCGAGGGAGGGGTGGTGACAAGCAGTGGACAGGCAGAGAAGCAGCCACTGCACTGCGGGCCACATAAGATGTGGTGGGCAGGGAGCAGGGCAGCAGAAGTGGCTCAGTGCTTGGCCTGTGCGCCTGGGCGACAGAGGTGCGCAGCGTGGTGCCCAGTGCCACAGTGCTGAGGGCTGCCTGTGAGGGAGGCAGGCCCGGGCGGGAGGCTGGACAGCCGGGCTGTGGAGGGGGCAGGCAGGGGGAGAGCGCCCCAGGCTCAACGGCCAGCCTCCTTCCTGGCAGCCCAGTCACCTGGGCCTCCCACCTGCCCCTTGAGCCTCCAGCCACTCCTGACCTTTGTACCATGTTGACTTGCATTCCTTCTTTTCTGGTGACGACCTTGCTTTCCCTTGACTCTGCCTCCGCATGTGGGCAAAGGCCTGGGGCAGCTGCTGTCTGGGCCTGCCCCCACCCCAGGACCTTGCTTCCTGCACGTGGCCATGCAGACACCTCCCACCTGCACTGGTTTTGACCTGGCCCCGTGGGGGACCAGGGGCTGATTCATGGAGCTTGGGGCACCACGGCGGGTCCCCAGGCCGAGTGGGCCAGCGTCTCGCCCTGGCTGGCACAAATGAGGAGGGCCACAGTTCTGAATCCACGTCTGCAGCCCGGGAGGCCCCGGCCCTGCCTGCCGGCTGAGGTCGCCTGTCGCAGAGAAGGTCCCGGGCCTCCTGGCCTCACCAGGGGAGGTGGACGAGAAGAGAGAGGATGCACCTCGGCCACGCAGGGTCGTGGGTAGTGCTGGCGGGTGGCTTCGTGCAGTTTCATGCTCTCTGGGTTGGGCACGTGTCCGAAATTCTCCGTAAAAAACGTTGAAAAAAAACCCTAGAAAAAATCCTGTGCTGGATAGAAGTGTGGTTTCATGACTTCCTCCTTCATTTTGCTTTACGTATGTGGATGCTCCTCAGACTGACCCCAGGGAAGCCACCAGCACCGACCACGCGGTGGAAGCCGGTCGTGCACACGCGTCCCCAGTCCCCCATTCCTGGAGCTGTGTCGGGCGCGCTCAGTGCACAGCCGTTCCTCGTGTCACGGGGCAGCCGAAGGGAGCCAAGGCCGAAGGGAGCTGCCTTCCCAAGGCTGCCCCGGCCCCCAGCCAGGCGCTGGGTGACGTGGGTACCAAGGCCCAGCTGCCACCCCCAACTCTGGGCTCGGCCCATCCGTCGCGTGGGAGTGTCCTGGGGCTGCCCCAGCACATGACCTCCCACCGGGGGACTCGAAACAACAGGAATTGGCTCTCGCAGCTCTGGAGGCCAGAGTCCAAAGTCAAGGTGTGGCAGGGCCCAGCTCCCTCCGGAGACTCGAGGGGAGGGTCCTTCGTCGCCTTCCCTGCTCCGGGGGACTCCAGGCCTTCCTTGGCTTGTGGCTGCATCACTCCAGTCTCTGTCTCCGTCGTCACACGGCCTTCTCCTCTGTGTGTCTCTCTTCTGTCTCTCGTAAGGACACCTGTCATTGGATTTAGGGCCCTCCCGGATCATCTAGGATGATCTCATCTTGACACACTTCATTCAGTTACATCTGCAAAGACCCTTTTTCCACATATGGTCACACTCACAGGGCCCTGGTGATAGGATGTGGACATGTGTTTTGGGGGCCACTACTCACCCCACTACACCTCGAGAGCCCAGGCCTGGGCCTGCACGGCCAGAGCCCCAGCGAGGGGACAAGCTCAGCTCAGGCATCAGGACTCACAGCCGCTGGCCACCAGGGACCTCCTGCTTCCGCTCCAGGGAGGGCCCTGAAATGGTGCCTGCACTTGGCCCCCGGCGAGCCCTGCTCCCTGAGGCCGGAAGCTCCCCAGTGGCGTTCCAGCCCTTCCTCTAAGCCTGGGTGGGCAAGGGTGGGACGTGGGAGTCCTGTGCCTTCAGTGTCTGAGGGGAACACCAGCACCGGTGAATGCACAGACCCCTGTCCTCCAGACGAACACACTTGGACTGTTGAACCCATTTTTTCAACTAGATGCATGTTTGAGAAAGGCCTCTGCCCCCGGGGTCCCGCAGCCAGCCCAGCCAGCCAAGCAAGCCCAAGACACAGGAGATCCTCCTGCCCGCCTTCTACCTGCCCCAGCCTGTGTGGCTCCCATAGCTGGCCCAGGGGGAGGGGCCGCCCTGGCCTCTGCCCCACTGCAAAGGTGGCCCATGGCCTCCTTTGGCCTGGCCTTTCCCCCACTGGCTTAGACCCTCTCGAAGGGGTCCCTCACTTTGCACAGGTGGCTTGGCTTCACCCTGGACCCCTTTGCTACATCCCTCCCCGCCAGGGTCCCTGGGGACCTGCTGTAGAGCTGGTGCCTTGCTGTTGACCTGCCCCCAGGAGGCAGCTGCCTCTGTCTCTGCCAGCGTCCCCAGCACAGTGGACAGACCACGGCCCCAGGACAGCCCCACCGCCCTGCACCCCAGCTACTGTGCCCGCCCCTCCTGGGCCAGCCTCAGACAGGGGGAGAACGGAGCTGGGGAGCAGCAGGCCAGCCAGAGCAGGAGAGGGAGGCCTCCCCACCCCAGCCCCCGCTCCTCCTCCCCAGCTCCTCCTCAGCCACCTTCCCCAACTCTCCCTTGGCTCAGCCAGGGTCTGCCTCACCCTCTGGACTGCCAGCCTGTGAGGCAGTGGCCACTTTACATGTGGCTTCCGTGCCTGGTGAGCACCAGCTGAGGGGTCAGAGCCCCAAAGTGTGGTCTGAGAAGCCTGACCATGAGGAAGAGACTTGGACCCTAAGGCAGCGAGGAGCCAGAGCTCCAGGCTGTGGCTTTGAGCAGGAGGTCTCCTGACCCTGGGGCACTGTCAGCCATACCCCTGGTCCCCAGCCACACCTCAAAGAGGGATAGGGCACACACCAGTCAAACCTTGGTGACAGGGGCCCGTTGCAGGGGCTGCCCAGACCACCCTCTGCTCCCTGCTCTTGCAGAGAGTGTAGGGCCTCTTCATTCATTCATTCACTCATTCATTCACTCACTCACTCACTCATTCATCCAGCAAATACAAGTATTGCAGCATTATGATGTGCCATGTGCAGTGCCGGGTGCTGGGGACAGAATAATGAACAAAACCAACTGATGGTTGCAGTGCACTGACATTCTAGCAGGGGAGCAGACGGTTACCCAGATGAACGTCAGGTTGTCCAGAGCCAGGGTGCACCTGGGCCCAGGCGCTGTCTGAGCCCCTTGGAGCTAGTACGGCTGTGGCAGTTCCCATACTTGCCAACATCCTGCCTTCTGGCACTTGGTGGGTCCCGGGTGGCAGGGCCCATGCAGCCGTGAGGCCATCCTGGGGCCCGGAAGACCTGGCCCCTGGGCTTTGTGGTGAGCCCGGGCTCCCCGAAGTGTGCCTGCCTCCAAGGCGAGGTGCTGGGGTGCAGGCTAGCAGGCACCCCTCTGCGGTGCGGGCCGCACGTGGCAGCCCGATCCCCTCTGCTGGCTCCACCTGTCCACATGGCCCTCCCCTCCCCTCGTTCCTCCGAGTTAACATACATGGACATTTGGCTCCCTGTCTCGACATCAAGGACGCCTCCAAGAACGGGCTGCCAGGCAGTCCCGGGTCTCTCTGCCCTCTCCCCCCTGTCAAAGCCAGAGATCATGGAGTGAAGCTGCAGCAGGCCCTGGAGGAGGGTCATGGCAGAGAGAGACGATGGACCAAAGGTCACAGTGGGTGGCGGTGGGTTACTACTGAGTGGACACTGAGGCAGTGGAGCCAACAAGTGTGAACAATTCTTTCCAGAAGTCTGGCTAGGAAGCCTGTGAGCGAGAGGGTGGTGGCTGAGGGGGCTCCTGTGTGTGCCCCACAGCAGCTGTGTCCCCAGTCCTCCTTCTCTGTGGCCTGGCCTGGCCCTCGCAGTTGGTGAGAACGGGGCCTGGGCGGTTCTTACTGGACGAGGTCTGGAGGGGCCTGTCCTGGTTCAGAGGGCTCCACGTGGCTCCGCTTGTGTGGGTCTGGGCTGTCTGGTTAGGGGACCCTGCGTGGGGTTGACCGTGGTTTGGGTCCTCAATCCATGGCACTTACTACCCCTGTGCTTAGAGGAGCTCTTTCTCAGTCTCCCTGTCTCCCCATCTGGACGAGTGTCCTGGGGCTGATGTAACAAGTGACCATGAATGAGGGCGGGAGGGAGGTCGCGGGAGCTTAAAACAGTGGAAATGTATTCTCATGATTCTGGAACTGAAATCTGAAATCAAGGTGTCATCAGGACTGTGCTTCCTCTCAAGTCTCTCGGGGAGGGTCCTTCCCGCCTCTTCAGCTGCTGGTGGCTCCACGCCTTCCTTGGCTTGTGGCCACGTCACCCTAATCTCTGCCTCTGTCCTCACATGGCCTCACACTGTCATTGGATTTGGGGCCTGCGCAGGTAATCCAGGGTGATCTCACCTCGAGCTCCTTAACTTCATTACGTCCGCGAACACCCTTTTTCCTAATACGGTCACATTCGCAGGCTCCAGAACATGGACAGAGCTCTCGGCACTATTCCACGACCACACCTGCTGTGCTTCACGCCCTCAGGCACCCCTTTCTGAGGACAACAGCTTGTGGGAGCTGAGCCCTGCAGTGGAGACCCTCCTTCGTCCTTGCACAGCCACCAAAGTCTCAGCTTCTGTGGCCCTTGTCCACTCTGGCTATGGGGAGCAGAGGGTCCTTCTTCCCTCTGTCACCTAGCTGTTGTCCAGCACCCAGCCTGACAGGAGTCCCCCCGCAGAGTGGCCTGGGTGTGTCCATGGCTGAGCTCATGTACAAGTTGGTGTCTGAGGTGTCCCTGGGTGTGACTGAGTGGGGGTGGGTGTCGGAGGAGCCAAATCCTTGACTCGACTGGCCCAGAAGGGAGGGGCCTCTGCCCTTGTGGAGGTGCTGGCCTCAGAAGGGAGCAAGGACATGCCATGCGGAGGGACAGGAGGAAGCAGAGGGGACGGGGACACAGCTGGGGTGGCAGGTCCTGTTCTCCCAGGGGAATCTGATGCACGAGGGATGGGAGGAAGGAGTGTGCCCAGCGCAGGGCCCGGCCACGTCCTGGGGGCCCCTGGGCTGCGGCTCACGAGGCTGCCTCAAGGTGCTGCAGCGCGGTGCCCTCCCCTGCGCGGCCCCTCCTGGTCGCTGCTACCTTCCTTCCCTGCGTAGCGTTTTGTTTTCCCAGGAGTTAATAATTGTCCCTTGGGCTGCTGTTTGCTTAGCTTCCCACGCACTCATCACTAATTCACCCTAAACTCGTCCGGGTGTGCACAGGTTCTCTGGAGACCTTCACACACGCCAGGCGTCCTCGGGAGGCGCTGCGCTCGCGGGGACTCTGGTGGCCGAGCCTCTGCCCCGCCCCGGGTGGCCCGGCTGCCCTACTATGTTAGAGCACTCAGCTTGTGGGCAATTTTCCGGCTTTAAAAAACATGTACCACTTGGGTCAAGTTTCCAACATATTTAGAAAGAGCTAGGCCCCAACTGTTCAGTGTGACCTTGAGCAGTCCCCTCCTGTTATCTATAGAATGACAGGTTTGGACTGCGGTTATTCATTAACCCTTCACTTATTCATTCAACAGACATTTGTTTAGTGGTGAGTCTTAAGAAAACAGTTTATCATAGAAAAGTTCAAATATAAACAAAAGCAGAGAGAATAATTAACGAAGCCCTGCGGATCGATTAGCCAGTGTCAACAATTATCAATAATTTGCCTCTATTTTTTCTCTTCACAAAGACCCTTGTGCTCACAAAGACCGATGTGTATTTTTATAAGGAACTGCCAAGCTGTTTTCCAGGAGGCTGCCCCCTTTTACGTGCCCACCAGCCATGGCTGAGACATCCGGTTTCTCCGCATCAGCTCCAACATTTGCTGCCGTCACCATTTTGCACGTAGCCATTCTGCTAGACGTGTTGGGGCACAGCGTGGTGGCTTCAGTCACACTTCCCTGTGGGTTAACGTGCCTACTTGCACCCACGCAGCCTCTTCGCTGAAATGGCTTTTGCCCATTTTCTAAGTGGACCGTTTGCCTTTTTACTGCTGAGTTTTCCCCCATTCTCGGCATTTATATTCCCCCTTTTCCCTACAATATTTCAAAAGTAAACTTTGGTTGTGGAATAATTTTCCTTGTATGGGAAAGTTGTAAAGTTTGTCCTGAGAGTTCCCATGGACCACGACCCGGTCTCCTCTGTTGTTAACCTCTGACATTACCGTGGTGCCCTCGTCACATCTGAGAAATGGACGTTGATACGTACTATCAACTAAACTTCAGACTTTATTCCCGTTTCCCCAGTTCTACTAGTGTCCCTTTTTCTGTTTCGGGGTCCCATCCAGGATCCCACTGTGCTTTCGGTCTGGAGTATTTTAAAGTAAATGCTAGACATCACGTTGTTTCCCACAGAAATACTCAACTGTAGATTTCCAATAGCCATGGACTTGTGGAAACAACCCCACAACATCATTATCATACCTAAAAATGCCAAAACTAATTGCTTAATGTCACCTAATACACACTTTCCCTGATTTTCTCAAAGATGCCTTTTTCGTAGCTGGTTTATTCAGATATGGATGTGGGCGAGGTACACACTTAACACTGGCCTCATACGTCTTGTACGTCTTTTAAAATCTAGAACAGCTCCCCTTCCCCCTTCCGTGCCTTTTATTTGTTGAGAAGGCCCAGTCTTTCCTCCTGTAGCATGTCCCACCGCTGGACGTGGCTGATGGTGTCCCTGTGGTGCCATCCACTGTGCTCCTCTGTTCTCAGCATTTCCTATGAACTGCTACTTACAGCAAGAGGTGTGTTCAGAGGGTGGTGGCCTGGTGCGAGGGGGAGGGAAACTATCTACTCTGGGTATTCGCATTCACAAGGCAGCACTGCATGGGTTTGCAGCTGGGATTTACCCAGATAGTCCATAAACTCCTCAAACTGGGAAGTTAGTTTAAAATGGTTCTGGATTGGAGTGCCCCCAGAAAACCGTCATAAAGCCATGCAAATCTTCTCTGGAGGGACCCACCTGCAATGCAACCAGGTCTCCAGTCATTCCCACTATGAAGTTCCAAGAAAACATATCCAGACCCAAAATGCAAACACACAAGTTAAAAAGGAAAAAGCCCCATGAGTGAGTGCCAGCAGAATAAAACTCCCACAGATGGCAAGTGTTGGAATGATCAGACACAGAGTATAAAACCAGTATGTGTAATATGTTAAGAGAAATCCAAGAGGGGATTGAACATACCATAAAGAACAGCATTCTATAAAAACAACTAAGTATTTATGGAAATGAGCCCAATAATACTATTGAAAGTGAAAAATAAGATAATTAAATTTAAAAATTCAGTGAAGGACTTCCATTTCTCGTAATGATAAATTAATTCATGCCTACTTCCTAATGAGGACAATCAGAAAAGCTAGAAAAATAGAAAACTCATCTGCTTGAAGATATTATAGGGAAAAAAGATGAGGAATCTGCACACTAGGATCCAGAGCTACTTATCCCCTGGGCGTGTTTGTAGATTCTAGAATGGGTGGGTTACAGACTACAGGTTATAGGGCATTTGACAGCGACATGACGCTATAATGACAGACACTGGGATCCAGGGCCTGCTGAAGGAGTGCCTTGGTGAATCTCCCCCATTTTTGTTGGGACCCTGTAGGGCTGGTCCCTAGGAGTAAAGGTGATCCATAAATAGAATGAGTCTCCTAGTACTTTAGCTAGTGTTTTATTCTCTCAGTATTCAAAACTGGATTAGAGTGACCTTAGATTGCTAGTGTCCTCAGAAACTGGCAAAGCCAAGTGGAATTTTTTTCTGGAGGAAGATAACATCATCCTCACCTTCAATTTATCACTACAAATTTTTTTGCAATTACAATGTTTAGCAGACAATAAAAAGAATTAGGCATGTGAGGAGAGAAGGCAATATGAATAAAAAGCAGCAGAAATCACAGACAATAGAAAAAGACCCACAGTGGCTCTAGGCATCAGAATTATCAAATACAAACTTTGAAATACCTAAGCACACAACATTCAAAGACATAAATTGCCATATATACCTTTGGAAGATAATTGAAACTGTAAAAGGAATCATTTGAAGATTCTAGAACTAAA
The DNA here is from genome assembly GCF_000696425.1 of Galeopterus variegatus. Classification (NCBI taxonomy): domain Eukaryota; kingdom Metazoa; phylum Chordata; class Mammalia; order Dermoptera; family Cynocephalidae; genus Galeopterus; species Galeopterus variegatus. The sequence goes on from NW_007727553.1 coordinate 61,390, forward strand.
AGTGACAGTAAGCAAAATTAAGAAAGTAATGAATGGGTGTAATAGCAGAATGTGTGCAGCTGAAGAGAGCATCAGTGAATCGGAAGATAAGTCAGAAGAAACTACCAAGAACAAAGCATGGAGAGACAAAAGGATGGAAAATAAAAAAGATAGAGAAGAAGAAACAGAGGGTACACTGAGGTTTGAAATATGTGTAAGTGTAGTCCCAGAAGGAGGAGAGAGAAAGAATGGGGCACAAGCAATATTAGGAGACATAATGGCTGAGAACTTTCCAAAACGGGGAAAACATCAGACTACAGATTTAAAAAGGCTTAGAAACTCCATGCAGAACAAACAAAGAGAAATGCACACCTAGGGACATCAGGATAAAGTTGCTGAAAACCAAATTACTCAACTGTGAAATGTTGAAAGCTTTCCTTTACTATCTAACATCAATTCTATTGGACATTGTTCTTGAGGTTCCTGTTCTTGAGGTGCCGTAAGGCAAAGCAAATAATAATAATAATAATGATAAAAAGATTTAGAAATGATTTGCAGATGGTATAATAGTCTATGTAAAAAAAATCCTGAAGAATCTATAGATAAATTATTCAAATTAATAAGAAAATTCAGCAAGGTTTCTAGACATAGAATCAATATATGGAAATCAACAGAAACCGAATTAGTAAGTAAAAGGAAGATAACGTTTATAATAGCATAAACTATATGGCAATCTAGGAATAAATCTAAAAAAGATATGCAAGACCATTGTGTAGAAACTTACAATAGTTTGAAAGACATTAAAGGAAAGATTAAAGGGGCCCGCCTGTGGCTCACTTGGGAGAGTGAGGTGCTGATAACACCAAGGCCCTGGGTTCGGATCCCATATAGGGATGGCTGGTTCGCTCACGGGCTGCGTGTGGTGCTGACAACACCAAGCCAAGGGTTGAGATCCCCTTACCGGTCATCATTTTAAAAAAAGAAAAAAAAAAAAAAAGGAAAGATTAAAAAACAATATAAATATAGGCTATGGTCATGGATTGGAACACATAATACCTGTTCTTTCTAACTTTTTAAAAAACAATTTCAAATTTACAGAAGGGTTACAAGAATAGTAGAAATAAATGGAAGGAAACATCTTCAACTTGATAAAAGGCACTTATGAAAAACCCACAGCTAACATCTGAAAGCTTCCCCCTAAGATGAGGAACAAAACAAAAACATCTGCTCTCATCACTTCCAATCAACACTGTACTGAAGGCTTTAGCCAGGGCAATTAGGCAAGAAAACGAAATAAAAGGTATTCACACTGGAAAGAAAGAAGTAAAAATGTCTTTATTCACGGATGACATGATTGTATATATAGAAAATCCTAAGCAATTTACTAAAAAATTATTAGAACTAATAAACAAGTTCAGCAAACTTGCAGGATATAAGATTGATATACAAAAATTAATTGTATTTCTATAAACTAGCAATGAACAGTCCAAAACAAAATTAACAAAACTATTCTATTTATATAGCATCAAAAAGAATAAAATTCTTAAGAATGAAATTTTAAAAAGTAGGGCAATTTCTCTGTATGTAAAAATTGAAAAAAAAAAAGGACAAGACTTGTACAACAATATATCGTTGAAAGACAGTAGAGAAGATCTAAATAAATAGAAGACATTTCAGGTTCATAGATCAAAAGACTTAATAGTGTTAAGATGGCAGTACCCTCCAAATTGATCTACAGATTAAGTTTAATCCCCATCCGAATCTCAGCTAACATTTTTGCAGAAATTGACAAGCTGATCCCCAAATTCAAATGGAAATGCAAAGGACCCAGAATAGCCAAACAATCTTGGAAAAGAGCAACACTAGAGGACTCACACCTCCCTATTTCAAAACTTACTATAAAGCTATAGTAATGAGACTGTGTGGCATTGGCACAAGGATAGATTTATAGATCAATGGAATAGAATTGAGAGTTCAGAAATAAACCCATGCATCTGTGGTCAATTGATTTTTGACAAGAGTGCCAAAACCATTCATGGGAGAAAGAACAGTCTCTTTAACAAACGGTGCTGGGACAACTGGATATTCACATGCAAATCACCAGGAGATACCACTAAGACAGCGTAATAAAAAAGACAGACAATACCAAGTGTTGGTGAGGATGGAGAGAAATTGAAACCCTCGTTCATTGTTGATGGGAATGTAACATGGTGCAGCTGCTTTGGAAAAATTTAGCAGTTTCTCAAAATGTTAAACAGAGTTACCATATGACCCAGCAATTTCTCTTATAGATATATACCCAGCAGGTGAATTGTGTGGCATATGAATTTTATCTCAGCATAACTGTTAAAAAAGATAGAATCCTTCTATATCTTCATCTGGATTCCGCAAATGTTGACATTTTACTATGTTTGCTTTATTCTTGTCTCTGTATCTACACACACACACACTTATCTTCTGAATTTTTTGAGTTGATTGAGACATTATGTTTCTGTGTCTCTACATATATTCGTACAGTGTTAAAATCAGGAAATCAACATTGTTACAATGCTATAACCTACAGACCTTATTCAGAGTTGGCCAATTGTCCCAATTCTAGAAAAGGCCAATTGTCCCAATTCTAGAAAAGGAGCATCTCCAATCATCATTGTATTCAGTTGACCTATCTCTTTAGTCTCCTTAAATCTGGAGCAGTTCTTTGTTCCTTGTGTTTTATGGCATTGCCATTTTTCAAGAGCACAGGCCAGTTATCTTTTAGCATTTCCCTCAGTTGGGGTTTGTCTGGCCTTTTCTCATGACTCCATTCAGGTTTTGCACTTTTGGTAGGAATAGCATGGAAGTGCTGTGTCCTTTTTCAGTGCCTCATTTCAGGAGGCACACAATGTCAGTTCCATGTGTCCCATTCCTGGTGATGGTCACTTAGATCACTTGGTTAAGATGGTGCCTGCCAGGTGTCTCCACTGTTGGGGAGACATTCTGAGACTACATGAATCTTCTGTCCCTCAACAAACTGTCACCCACTAATTTTTTCATCCATTGATTATTTTTGCTTGAATCAGTCATTACTCTCATGGTTGCCAAATGGTGATTTTGTAATTCCATCATTCGTTCTATATTTATTATTTGGCTTTCTACTGTGAGGTAGAGCTTTCCTTCTCCCGCATTTACTTGTTAATATCAGTGTCAACTCATGGATTCCTTACTTGCTGGAAGAACACGATGTTCAAGGTTCATCTTGACATTCCCCGTACCCCATTCTTTTTTTTTGGTCCCCCATTCTTGGAATCAGCCATTTTTCCTAGGAAACCTAATTCATTTTTAGTGGATAATGGCACTTAAAATCTACTGGGAAATCTCACACACACACACACACACACACACACACCACACACACACACGCACACACGCACACACACTCACGCACACACGCAAAACGCACACGCTCGCACGCACACACACACGCAAAACGCGCACACGCACGTGCGCGCACACACACACACGCGTGCACACACAAAATGCACGCACGCACACACACACAAAACGCGCACACGCGCGCACACACCCACCCACACACACACTTGTATGCGTGTATACACTCCCATCCTCCCGTATCCATCCATCCATCCGTCCATCCATCCATGACCATGAGTTCACACCGACACCTCTAATTGCAACACCACCAGGTTCACTCCAGTCTTCTTCCCACTTGCTTATTGGTAACTTCCTTCCCTTTCACTGAGAAAGTTGGCTCTCATTGTCCACAATATATTTTACGTGTTTGCTCCATCTTAGAATACCCAGAGAGTAGTTTGAGAATTGTCAACTCATGTCTCTGCAAAGAAGAAAACTACTCCCTGGTGTTCAAGATTTGTTTCTAGCTTTTTTTGTGTTTAGCCTGAGAACATATATTTCAAGTACTCCGTTCAAGTTACCCGAGTTCATTCTTTTTTTTCCCTTTTGGGGTGGTTGTGATATTGTTTGATATATGGCTAGGTTATTTGTTTCTGTGTGTGTTTCATTTGAGGGTATATTCCCCCATCCTTGTGATTTTATCTGTCTTAGGTACTTTGAAGTTTGGATGCTCTCTGTCTTCTGGTTGTGCTGAGAGCATGGGTTTTGTGTGGCTTTATTTGTTCTTGCTTTTTAAAATTGATTTTTGTTTGGAAGCTATGTTGAGAGTTCCAGATTAATGTGGCTGCCGTTACCTTGGTTACCCAGAATTCTCTGAGAAATCAATGTTTTGAACATGCCAATTCTTCCCAATTTGATTTATAGATTGAATGTAATCATAATCTAAATGACATTTTTAAAATGGAGTTTGACAAGGTGGTCCTTAAATGTACATGGAAGAGTAAATGGCCATAGCTAAGACACTCCTAAAGGAGGAGGAGGTGGAGGGAGTTGCCTTAACAGATTCTAAGAATTATTGTAAAGGTCCCATACTTACGACAGTGCAGTATTGGCATGAGGATGGGCAAATAGAACAACGGGACAGAAAAGAGAATCCAGAAACAGAGTGGACATGCCTAGAAACTCGATTTATGACAGGCTGGCATTGCAGGTCAGTGGGGGAAGGAGATGTCCTTCAATAAATAATTCTGGGACAATTGCTTATCCATACAGAAAATAAGGTCTGACAGCATCAAGTGCTGGCAAGGACGTGGAATCACTAGAAAGCTCAGATACTACAGGAGGGCCTATGAACTGGTACAATCACTTGGGAAAACAATTTGTCGTTCCTCAGCAAAAGTTGAAGGTGCACAATTCCTGTGGCCCAGGGATTTTCCCCCTGGACATGTCACTAGAGAAGCATGTGCTGGGCATGGGATGCTGGCAAGTGCACAGAAAGTGGAAACAACCCAACCGTCCACCCAGCAGACAACGCAGTCTAGTCCCACGACAAAAGAACGCTCGGAGGATGTATGGATCGCAGCTGTTACAGTCTCGGGAAAGCCATGTTCAATGGCAAAGCAGTTTGCAGGAGAACAGACAGTATGATTCCATTTACATAAAGTTCAAAACAGGCAAAACTAAAAGATACATTGTTTGGGGATATATAAAAGGACAGTGAAGCTATCTACACAATGGAATACTACTCAGCTATAAAAACAAATGAAATACTGCCATTTGCAACAACATGGATGGACCTTGAGAGAATAATATTGAGTGAAACGAGTCAGGCAGAGAAAAAGAAATTCCACATGTTCTCACTCATTGGTGGGAGCGAAAAAAAAAAAAAGAAAAAAGAAAAACAAACAAACTAATTCACCCACATACACACACACAAAAAACCTGGGGGGGGTGGGGAAGAAGATATAACAACTATACTTCCATGAAATTGTTACAACAAGCAAACGGAAAGGACATTCGTGGGGGGGAGGGGAGAGAGGGAGGAGGGCGGGAGGTGTGGGTGAAGGGCCATAATAATCATATACAGTGTATATTGACAAAATAAAAATTTAACGGAAAAAAAAAAAAAAAAAAAAAAAAAAGAAAAACCCAGGACTGGTAGATGCAGAGTGGGGGTGGGGGCCGTGGGGACAGCGACAACGGTCCACCAAGGCCCTTCAAAGATAATATTACCCTTTTTTCTTCCCATCTGGATGGTGAGTACAAAGGGACCCATTGTGTTGCTCTTTATACTTATATATAGATTGTAAATGTTCTTTTTTGTCTATTTCATATCTAATATAGACAATTTTGAAAAGTAAGTTCTTCTGTTGAGTTCACACCGACACCTCTGTTGAGTTCACACCTGCAAATGGAGAGGCGCCGTGATTGTGTCATGGCCAAGAAACCTCAGAAATCTGCATTGGGTCCTGGTGACTCCCCCAGGTAACAGATAAGGAGAGAAACAGGTCCCGAGACTTGGCCCTGAGCCCTGTAGTCTCTGGTCACAGCAGACACTGGTGGGGCCAGGCCCATGATTAAAGTGTCGAAGTATTTTTCCACTCCTTGGTAAATTGCAGCTGCCGCCAAACCTCAAACGCTCCGCTCCTGCTGATCACACCGGTGTCTCCTCTGCCCCCACCCCAGTTACCCCTGATCCTGATCTAGTGGCTCGGCTGGGCATAGCAACGGCCCTTGGAGAAACTGCTCCAGCCCCTGAGTGGCCTCTATGCCTGGGCCGCCCTGCTGTTAAGTGCTGGGAACACTTGTGCCGCCCCCACGGGGTCCCTGGTCTCCGTCAGGGCCCAGCACCCACACTCTTGGAGGAGAAAGACTCAAGGTTACGTTTGCCCACCGGCTGCATGTGCTGCCTCGTCCACCCACAGCCAGTTTGCCTAACAACCGGCTCAGCTCATGACCAGGTGACCTCCAAGCCCGAATTTGGAATTCAAATGAAGGAGTTTATGGTCACCTTTTATTCTAACAGCGGCTCTAGCTTAATCAGTTCTCTAATGATCAATTTGCCTGATTAAAAAAAAATTAAGTATTTTGAAACCAATTCACTGGAGCCCATCTGTCTCGGTGTTGTGCGAGGGTACTTCGAAAAGTTGCTGGAAAGATTCGTATTATCTTTTGATTCTATTTTTCCACGAAATTTTTGAAGTACCTCAAATTTCCAAGGAGTGCATCTCAGCTGGGTTAGCAGCTGCTTCCTGTCCTGGGGTCTCTTTTTCTTCTCCCTTCAAAAGTGGACGTGGCTCATTGTCAACATGTCCCCATGCCGCAGTGTCGCCCATGCGTCCCGGGCTTGGTGTCGCCCCTCTAGCAGTGCCCGCCTGTGCTGGGTGGAGAGGGGGCGAGGCGGCCGCATTTTCTGGCTCATTGTATGTCATTCACAAGGGACAACTGTGGACACACAAAACAAAGTACAAAATGTCTTAAAATACACTCATTCCTAGCAATCTTTGGAAAATGTTTTTTATACCAAAGGCAAAAAGCCCTTAAGCATTCTGGAGAAAAGAAGATAGAAAAGGACAAGGGTGAGATGTCGCAAATGTGCTACGTGCCCTCCCGGCTTGTCCTGGCCTCTGGACCCACAGGCTCTGCTGTCACTGGGGCAAGAATTCGGCTTCCCGCAGGCGGGAGGGTGGAGCGGGAGTCAATCCATTCCTGCCTGCTGGGGACCGGCCGAGAGAAATGCTTTGTTTTGTTTTTTAATCCAGAAAATGCATCAAAGTGGGGAGAAAACAAGTCCCCAGTGTAGGTGTGGACACAGCCCGCGGCCCCGGGGCTGCTCGGGGCTCTGTCGGGCTTGCCTCGCCAGGCTCCCTGCGATGGGACCTGCGCCAGCAGCTCGTGGCTCCCACGTGCAACCCCTGCCGGTGTGTAGTCGCCCATGCCCTCGGCCTGGGGAGCCCGAGCCACAATCTCTGTCTAAACGCCTCGCTCCCTTCAGCACCCGGCTCCCCCGCCACCTCCCCTGAGGCTCTGCCAACCCCCCCCCCCCT
>NW_007727553.1:69041-82481 GCF_000696425.1 Galeopterus variegatus
TGGCTCTGCCAACCCCCCCTCCCACTGTCCCTCAGAGATGTTCTGTGAATGGTTTAGTGGGGAGAGGGGTCACCCCCAGCCAGATCACCTGGGGACAAGGCCCCTCGCCCTCTCGGGCCCTGCTCTGGGCTGCCTTCCAAGTAGGCAGTGAGGGGTGGGGAGAGCTGTGGTGTCCCCTGGGAGTGGGGGTGCACACTGGACTCCTGGGTGAGCACCTGCATCTGCCCGTTGGGGTTTCTAAAGACAGGAGGCTTGCAGGGCCGGGGGCGGGGAAATGAGGGCGTGTGCTGGCAAGGAAAGGACGGGCACCCTTATCCCAGCTCCCTTTTCCCCGGGGAGCACAAAGCATGGGGGTCTGGAGGGGCCCAAAGAGGACAGGGCTGCCCAGCCCCCAAGGGTCCTTAGTAAGGATGGGGCTGAGCCTGCCCTGGGAAAAGGGTGACCCAACTGGCAGGCGTCATCAAACCCAGGCACAGATGAGGCACCATTCACCTCCCCACCCCGCCTGCCTCAGCCCTAGGAGGGAGGTTGGGAGGGAGGGACGGAGCTCGGGGCACCCCCTCTCTATTCCAGTTCATTCCAGCCCTGCGGATGGGGAGCGGAAGCTTCCAATGGGGTGTGAGTCTGGGCTGAATTTTAATCACTGAAAGGACCAGAAAAGTTAATGGTCGGAGGTGGGGGGAGGTGCCAGGACACACAGTGGCATAAACAAACCCTGTCATGAGTTACCCCAGCAGGAAAGGGCTGGAATGGCCGGCAAAGCCCCAGGAAGTGCCAGAGGGGCTGCAGGCCCAGGCGTGATCCACGCTCCCAAGCTCCTGAGCCTGCCCAGCCTGGGGCCGGGCCTCTGGGGCGACCTCCTTGCCCCCTCCCCTCCAGATGGGACAGAGCGGGCATCAGGCGAACAAGGACAGGGCCCAGGGCAGGTGGGCAGCACCCCAGGTGGTGCTCTCCTTTCAACAGTGGAGCCAGGGTGGCTCATCGTCCCCTCCCCCGACCCCAGACTAGGAGGTGGGGCCATGACAGCCCCCATGTGGACAGAAACCCCCGGGGCTGTGAGGGACCCCGTGAGCCGGCCCAAGAATTGTGGCCAGAGGGGCTCAGAACCTTGCCCCCTGCTCTCCTGGGAGGGTGGCTGGCTGCCTGGGGTGGGCAGGCCTACTGGGAGTCCCCAGGCCCGTACAGAGCACATGGCGTAACGGGGAAGCTGCAGCTGTTGTGCTGCTGGGACCTCCCAAAAAGACACCCCTCCACTTTGTTTCTCTGGTTGGAAGGGACGGTGGCCTCCCCAGTCCCGGTAACCCACACCCTGCCGAGCTGTGCTGGCTTTTTGGTCTGTCCTCAGGGCCTTCCGATCTGTGAACCCAAGGAGTATGGGAAGCCCTTCCAATTACTCTGTGGCCGGGCGGGTCTCTGGGACCGGGTGTCTCCCCTGTCCTATCTCTTTTGGCGGCTATGAGCTGCACACCCAGCCGGCTCCTGCATCCCATTGCGGAAAATGGCTTCCACTGCAACAGGCTGCCTGGTAGCCGAGTGGAAACCATGGCAACGGGAAGCAGGGAGGATATTCCCGTCACCCCTCAGAAAGGGCAGCCTATTTCTGGGACCTGAGCCCAGTTATTCGCTAGTTGTGTATTTTGCTGTGAATTTCAGTTCGGGAGAGATGGTGCTGGGCCTGAGGTTGGGCGGGTGAGTAAGTGACCTGCTCCCCCTTTCTCTGAAGAAGATTCAACTCCTGGCCCAACCTCCAAGGCCACTTGTGCTGCCGCCGCTGCAGGACCCAATCTCTAGCTCCCAATCTGATGCCCCTTCAGGCAGACAGGGGAGGATGGGCGCTTTGGGGGTGACTGCGGTAGGGCCAGGGCCCACTGGGGATCCCCCTCACCGCATGACCTCTTCCCATTCTGGGGATGCTGCTTCCCTGTTTCCAGCAGAGGAGACCTTTGTGCGGTACTGGCCAGGGGGCTGCTGGGGCTCCCCACGGCATGCGTGTGTGTGTGTGTGTGTGTGTGTGTGTGTGTGTGTGTGTGTGTGTGAGAGATGAGCCGCGTTCCCGTGAGTCAGCATACTGTTCCAACCTTGTGACGAGCACGTCCCCACTGTGCATGCACACGCACACGCGTACCTGCACATGCCCGAACACGCACACGCACACGCACGCACACACATACACTTCAGCGGGCTGGCTTTTGGTGTAGACGACTCTGCCCCCTAGTGGCAGACTACAGCCAGCATGCAGGGCTCAGCGGGGCAGGCTGCCATGGTGACTCGCTGGGATTCCTTCCAGGGGGGCCTTTGGAGATGAAGGAGACAGGACACTGGGGTCTTCATGCTGGGTCCAAGGAAGAAACCGCAGGCTAAGCTTGGGCTGGAAGATCCCAGGAAGGGCACGCAGCTGCTGGCTGCCTGGGCAGCTCTTCTTTTCACCCACCACACTCTCCGTGGGTGACCTCAGCCCCTCTCGTGACTGCCCAGACCTTTCCCCTTGGAGACAACCCCAAGCGCGACATTGGCCCGTCAAACTATCCATGTCAAAATCGAACTCATCTTCTTCCCACACCTGCCCCTCATCTCAGAAACTGGCATCTCCACCCACCCAGTGGCCTCAAACTTGGGAGAAGTCCTTGATGTCCCCTCTTTGTCCTCCCCAACATCTAACTCCTCACCCATCCTGGGGGTTTTACATCCGAAATAGCTTTTAAACAATCCACTTGTGGATTCAGTATGGCGAGACGAACCTGTACAAGCAGAGCTCCACTGGCTGAGGCCAGAGGGGACGTCGGAAAGATGGAGATGAGGGAAGGGCCCGCTCCGCCACTTCTGGCTGACGATGGAGAAGGGAAGGACACAGGACCTCAGTCCACAGCTTCAAGGAGCCGGATTCTGCCAACAGCTGAACGAGTTTGGACGCAGAATCTTTCAAAGCCTGGAGATGGAGCCTAGCCCACCTGACGCCTTTTATATTGTTTGTTTCTATTTTGAAATTATTATAGATTCACAGGAAATTCCACAGACAGTGCAGTGAGGTCCCATGGGCCCTTCACCCAGTTTTCCCCAATGGTGACATCTTACCTAACTATAATACAACGTCATAACTGGCTCCCGGGGTCATCGTTCTGTGTCTTCACACGCTACCTTCCAGGCTAGAGTGGGCACAGGGTGCTCACAATTTAGGGGTTCCCATCTGGCTTTCATTTTAAAAAAACAGTTTTATTGAGATATAATTTATATGCCTCACAATCCACCCCTTTGAAGTGTACAATTCAATAGTTTTTAGAACACTCACAGAGTCGTGCAGCCATCACACTGTCTTGTTCCAGAATATTCCCATCACCCCCCAGAGAAACTCTGTACCCACTAAGCAGTCACTCCCCATCCCCCTACCCGAAGCCCTGGCAACCATTAATCTACTTTCTGTCTGTCTGGATTTGCCTGTTCTGATCTTTCATATAAAGGGAATAATACAATATATGGCGTTTTGTGTCTGGCTTCTTTGTCTTCATGGAATGTTTTCAAGGTTCATCCACACAGCAGCCGGATCAGTATTTCATTGCTTTTTACAGCTGAATGCTATTTCATTGTATGGATATGCCACGTTTTGTTCATTCTATTCATCTACTGATGGACATTTGGGTTGTTTCTGTTTTTTCACTATTATGAATAAATCTTCTATGAATATTCATGTGCAAGATGTTGTGTGGACATATGTTTTCAATTCTCTTGGGTCTATACCTAGGAGTGGAATTGCTGGGTCATATGGTAACTCTATCTTTAACCTTTTGAGGAACCATCAGACTATTTTCCAAAGTGACTGTGACCACTTTACATTCCCACCAGCGATGCATGAGAGTTCTAATTGCTGCACATCTTCTCCAGCACCTGTTATTTTCCATTTTTATTGCATTATAGTCATCCTAGCAGGTGCGAAGTGGTATCTCGTGGTTTTGATTTGCATTTCTATAATGACTAGTGATGTTGAACATCATTTTCATGTGTTCATGTCACATCGCATATGGTTTTTTAACAGATGGCTTTTTAATTTGGTTGTCTTTTTATTATTGTGTTGTAATGGTTCTTTACATATTCTGGATATAAGTCAGTCATCGGCTATATGATTTGTAAATAGGTTTTCCTATTCTGTGGATTGTCTCTTTCTTGGTGGCATCCTTTGAAACACAGAACTGTTTAATTCTGATGAAGTCCAATCTTTTTCTCTTTTGCCACTTGTTCTTTTGGTATCATATCTAAGAAACCATAGTCTCATCCAAGGTCATGAAGAATACCTGTGTTATTCCAAGAGTTTTATACTTTTATCTCTTACATTTAGGTCTATGATCCATTTTGAGTTAGTTTTTATGCATGGTGTGAGGTTGGGGTCCAATTTCTTTTTTTCTGCATGTGGATATCCTGTTGTTCCAGCACCATTTTTTTTTTTTTTTTGGGGACTGGTAAGGGGATCAGAACCCTTGGCTTGGTGTCGCCTGCACCGCGCTCAGCCAGTGAGCGCACCAGCCATCCCTACATAGGATCCGAACCTGAGGCCTTGGCACTGGCGCCGCTGCGCTCCCAGCACCGCACTCTCCTGAGTGAGCAACGGGTTCGGCCCTCCAGCACCATTTGTTAAAGAGACTATTGTTTCTCCCATTGGATGGTCTTGACACCCTTGTCAAAAACCAATTGACTGTAGATGTGTGGGTTTATTTCTGGACTCTAGATTCTGCTCCATTGATCAGTATGTCTAGCTTTGTGCCAGTACCACATAGTCTTGATTCCTGTAGTTTTGTGGTAAGTTCTGAAATCAGGAAGTGTGAGTCTTCCAACTTGGGTTTTTTTCAAGATTGTTTTAGCTATTCTGGGTTTCTTACATTTCCATATGAATTTTGGGATCAGCTTGACATTTTTTACAAAACAATCCAGCTAGGATTTTGATAGGGATTACGTTAAATTTATAGGTCAGTTTATGGAGTATTGTCTGAGTGGTATTGTCTTTTGATCTACAAATGTGAAATGTCTTTCCATTTGTTTAGATCTTCTTTAGTCTCTTGAGATAATATATTGTTGTATAAGTCTTGCCCCCTTTTAAAAAGATTTATTTGTAAGTATTTAATTCTTTTTGATGCTATTGTAAACAGAACTATTTTCTTAATTTCATTTTGGGTTGTTCATTGCTAGTGTATAGAAATACAATTGACTTTTGGGGGCCGGCCCATGGCTCATTTGGGAGAGTGTGGTGCTGACATCACCAAGTCACCAAGTCAAGGGTTAAGATCCCCTTACCAGTCAACTTAAAAAAAAAAAAAAGAAATACAATTGACTTTTGGATATTGACCTTATATGCTTCAACTTTGCTGAACTCGTTTATTACCGCAGGTTTATGTATTCATTAGGGTTTTCTCCATACACGATTGTGTCATCTGCAAATGGAGATAGTTTTCTCTCTCCCTTTCCAATCTGGATGCATTTTGTTATTATTCATTTGGTTGCCTTCACCCTAACATCGTAAGTTTTCTGATGGTTACCCCCATATCACCAGACACTGGTTTTCACAGCTACTTCTGCAGCTATCAGTTTAGACCTTCTCTACTGCCTGCCTGCCTAGAGAACGGAGGAGTTGACTCCCTTGCTCATTGAACAAAGAGCAAAGACAAGATCTCTGACTGATCACACCCATCCTTTTCCCCATGTCCCTTTCTAGGGAGGGTAGTGCACAAAGTGTGACACCTGAAGCAATGAGCTGACCCACTGTACCCTTGGAGTGGCCCTGCCAAGTGGGTGTCCCTGGGTTCCTGGACTGGAATGGCAGGTCACTGCCTCCCTCCCCACATTCCCTTCCACAGGAACATCCCTGGTCACAGCCCTGCTCATTTGGTTCATACATGGGACCCTGCCCCAGCTGATTGGATTAAAGTTGGCTTCCTGTTTCAGGGGGATGTGTTCATAAACTAGGCTTATCCAATCAAATTCTCACTCTGGACCTAGAACCTTTGATACAGAGTCAGTCATATGATGGTGGGCACACGAGTAAAAGTCTGGGATGTGCTGGTCCCATGGCCAAAGATACAGGAGTGGGGAAGCTGGAAGGGGTGGGGAAGGCAGTGGGTTTAGCCCTGAGCCTCAGCCATGCAAACAACAGGAACCCAGGGAGGTGGGAGCAACCGAGTGGCTGCAGTTCAGGAAGTAGGGGCGGCACAATCCACAGGAGAAAGGGGCCTGGCAAGGACTGTGAAACTGGCGAGGACTTCACTTTCCGACCTCAATAGGAGGGCGTTTGGGATAACAAGGAAAGCACTGGGACAGGAGCTAAAACCCTTACATTCAAAGTAGTAATGACATACTGGGTAACCTCAGGAAGCCCCCTGACCTTGGGCCTGATTTCTTCATCTGTATTCTCACCTGTTTTACTTCCCAGTGTGCTGGGATAAAGACTGTCTGCTCAGGACTTCTTCCCTCCACCCACAGGTCTAAGAGGGGCTCGTGCATTGGAAGTGACACCCATTTCCCTAGACAGCCTTGAGTTCATCAACAGACATGGAGGGGAAGGCTCAGACATGCCCTTGCTTACCCCTCTGTGTGACTTTCCTGCAGCTGTCGTAACAAAGGATCACAATTGGGTGGCTTAAAACACAGACATTTAGTCTCTCCTGGTTCTGCAGGCCGGTAGTCTGAAATCAAGGCGTGGCAGGGCCATGCTCCCTCTGGAGGCTCTAGGGAAGGATCCTTCCTGCCTCCTCCAGCTTCTGGTGGCTCCACGTATTCCTTGGCTTGTGGCTCATCACTCTTGACCCATCTCCTCTTCTCTCTGTCTCTCATGAAGACGCTTTGGAACTGGATTTAGGGGCCATTCAGGTAATCCAGGATGATCTCATCTTGAGATCCGTAACTCCATTACTACAAAGGGCCTTTTTCCAACTAAGGTCACACTGGCTCCAGAAACTAGGATGTGGACAGTTCTATTTGGGGGATGCCACTCAATCTACAACACCGCCAATTCAATGCATTCCCTAGCAGGACTAACGCTATGACACCATTTACCCCTGTCTACGTTATCACGTGAGTTCTTTTTTTTTTGTCCTTTTTGAGACTGGCCGCACCGCGCTCAGCCAGTGAGCGCTGTGAGCGCACCGGTCATCCCTATATAGGATCCGAACCCAGGGCGGGAGCGCCGCTGTGTTCCCAGCGCCGCACCCTCCCGAGTGCGCCACGGGCTCGGCCCTCACGATCTCTCCCCGCCTCTTACCCTCTAGCCCTGAATGGCTCGGCACATCCCCTTGTCTTATCCCGCTGTCCGACCCACCCCAAGTCCTACAGGTGTCTTACCTGCACCCTCAACCTCTGCTTTGGACGTCTCCTTTGCCTTCTTGCACTAACGGAGACCTGGAGGTCCCCTGAAGGTCTCTCTTCACCAGTGGCCTCTCAAGGAGTGGCTGTTTCTTCTCCACCCTTTGTACCCTGGGACAGACACAGAGCCGAGGGTGCAGTCTGTGCACTGCTCTGGCTGAGGCCAGGCTCGCTTCAGGTAAGACGCCTGTAGGAGGCAGGATAACGAGCCCCCAGAGACATCAGGTCCTGACCCTCTGGACTCTGTGAATGGGACATTATTTGGAAAAGGGGTCTTTGCAGATGAGAACTTGTTAAAGATCTTCAGATGAGATCATCCTGGACTAGAGCCCTGCATCCAATGACAAGTGTCCTTATAAGAAGGGGAGTAGACAGAGATGCAGAGGAGAGGCCATGTGCAGAGGGAAGCAGAGATTAGTGTTTTGACCTCAAGCTAGTGAATCCTGGAGCCACCAGAAGCTGGAAGAGGCAGGAAGGATCCTCCTCTAGAGACGTGAGAGGGAGCGTGGTCCTGCTGCACCTTCATTCAGGCTTCTAGCCTCTGGAACTGAGGACAAATTTCTGTTGTTTCACGACAGCCACAGGAAAGCCATACAGGAACGAATCCATTTGCGCTTTGGCAGCTTCGCACCGACACCCGTGTGAGGGTAAGGCTTGTCGGGTCACAGCAACGTCTGGAAATCACTACGTGACACACGCAGACAGTCCTCCTTCCTCTCTTCTGGATACCGTGTCCGCCACCCTTCCCCAGCCACTCGCTCCTGGGCACGCCCGAGGCCTCGCTGTTACCAACAAGCGCTGCCCTCGGAGTCTCAATGTCACGGGCCCCCTTCTCTGACCACCATCTTCTGTCTCCCCGGCTTGCGGAGCTGGCTCCTACCCACTGGTACTCGAATATCTTACCAAGGCACCAGGGGACCTGGGGTCTCCTGGTCCCCAGATCCTGTCAGGATGCTGTCATGAATAGAGTGGACCGGTGCGATACCGTGGGGGACAGCGAGATCAAGGTCCCCGGGGACAGAATGGAGTCGGGGGGCTGCAGTATCCTTGGGGGAACATAGTAAAGGCATAATGCTGCTCTCTGGGGTAGGTAGAAGCTTCTGGAACTCTCTGTTTATCAGAATGGAACTGCGAGTCATTTGCCAGGGGCTTTCCTAATTTGATCCATCTGGAGGATCACAGTGGGATCAGTAGCTGTGAGTGGAGTCACCATGGGGCTGTGGGACAATCGCTTCCACGAGGCCCCTCCTACTGCAGGAGCCTTCACTGCATGAGCCAAGGAGATACTGTGCAGATGCTGTCAGCTGCCCAGTAGATCCATTGGAAAGATACACTATGGAGCTAGGGAAGTAATCACAGGATGGGGTCAGGGGGCCACCTGTGACACTGACGCAGGTCAAAATGTCCCCATCAGCTCCCGCTCTGGCTGTTGAGCTCCGGGTGTGCAGAACCACGGAGCGGAGTCCTCCACCAGCACGCCCACGCCTGGCATCCCCCACCTCCAGTGATCCACCCCAGCTCTCTCCTCAAGGGACCCTGCACAGCGGAGCCTTGTTTCAGAGTCGAAATCTTTCGCTTCGCTTCGTTTCAGGACTTCGAGGCCACCCCCGCCCCCTGACTGGTCCCTCCTGCCCCACCTCCTTGCCATTGAGAGTTCCTGGGCCTTTACAGCATTGCACCCTGACTGCAGCTGTCCTCCTGCCAGTCCCCCCAGCTTCTCAGGGCTTTGAGCTCGCTTGTCCACACAGCCTTAGCCCTTCAAACCTCTTCCTGGCTCTGCAGGCGGCTTGCCCACCCCCCTCCCAGCTGCTCTGCCCTCTGACTTTCTTTGCGGGCCAGTCTTCCAGCTCTTCCTTGTGAAACCCCTTCCCCGCACAGTAATGTTTTGTCTTTGATGGCACAATTGTCCATGGCAACTTTTGAAAAATAACAGCTGTTGAGATATAATTCAAATACCATAAAATGTATCCATTTAAACTGTGCAATTCAGAGGTTTTCAGTACACTCACAGAGTTGTGCAGCCATCACCACGATCTAATTCCAGAACATCCTCATCACCCCAAAACCCCACACCCATCAGCAGTCACCCAGGGCTTCCCCTCCCACGGCCCTGGCGTGTACGAACCTCCTTTCTGCTTCTGTGGATGCATAGCAGCGCTCTTGCGGATCTCCTGCTGGGGCGGATTTTCTCACCCTCATGCCCGACTTTCAGAGCTTCTTCTTAGGTCCATCTTGGCCACACGCGAGATCCCGTGTGTGCTCAGAGCTTGCTCTATTATTCTCTCTATTGAGCCCCTTTTTACTCGAATCTCTGACAAAGAAAATAGTGCAAGCCAGTAGGTTCACCAGAGTTACAATCCCATGAGCACCACCCCTGTGGGGAAACTTCGCCTTCTTTAACAAAGCCAAAGTGCCAGGTAAATAGACCTGCACTCTACTAGCCGCCGTGGCCATGCTCAGACTGTGGTTTGACAAAGGTTGCTCTGTGTGGAGCGTGGGGGTGCGGGAGGAGGGCGAGGCTGCTGAAGGGACCCTGCCTGCTTGTTCACCGCTGCGTTCCCAGCACCAGGCCCCGAGCCTGGCAAGCGGGCAGCAGTCAACGTGGGCGGGCTGAATGGGCACGGAGACTGGGATGTGTGGGTCTGGGGCGCAGGTGTGAGGCCTGGCTTGGGGGCTGGGCAAGTTTAGGGATCATGCCCGTACGAGAGCCCTGTAGCCACAGAGTACATTCTCCAATGGGCAGGGGCTGGGTAGGAGCTGGGCAGGGGGAGACCTGTCCTGAGAAGGAGTAGCCAGCGGGTAGGAGGCAAGCCAGGAGAGCAGGGTCCCAAAATCCAAGAGGGGAACGTGTTGGGGTCAGGAGGGAGTGTGTTGTGGTCACTCTGCAGAAACGTGATGAACTCCCATCCAAAATTTGCCTTGGATGTGGAGATGGATGGTGTCACCCCACCCCAAGAATGACTCACATAATGAGTCTTTCTGGGGGTGGGGGGTGAAGGGCAGGCCTCCCAAGCTGGTCTGCAAATGGCTTGAGAGGGCACAGACAGGAGACCGGTGCGGCGGTCTCACAGTTGGGGGCAGGCCAGGGCCAGGCTTTCTTATCTGCTCCCCCAGAGGTGGCATGAAGGGAAGAGGGAGAGGCTTCAAGGCTACCAGCAGGCCAACATCAGACTCTGCAGTCAGCTGCAAGGAGGGGCCACAGCAGCCTCAGAGAGGTGGCTTCGAGAAGGGCGGGTGGGCTGCGG
Source organism: Galeopterus variegatus (assembly GCF_000696425.1). Taxonomy (NCBI): domain Eukaryota; kingdom Metazoa; phylum Chordata; class Mammalia; order Dermoptera; family Cynocephalidae; genus Galeopterus; species Galeopterus variegatus. Next base: position 79,625 of record NW_007727553.1, read on the forward strand.
GCAGCGTGGACGGCGAACGGAGACGGAGGCTGCTGGGCTGGCCGGTGGTGAGAGAGAGAAGGCTCGAGCGGCTTCCAGAAGTTGCCAGAGGAGAGGGGGAGAGGTGGGAAAGAAGGGGAGATGATGGACTTCAGCGAGGATGGGAAGGAAGCTAGGGCAGGGCTGGGCACCTTTTGAAGCTCACCCAGGTCTCGTGCGGCCCTGCTTGTGCACAGACTTTCCTCTGCGCCCCCAGATGCCTCTTCCCTCTTTCCCTGTGTCGCCTGTGAGCTCGGCTCGAGCGACCGTCCCTCGGTAGCAGTGCGTGGTGGGTGCGTGGTGAGGCGGCGCGAGGAGGCCTTGGCCAAAGTTACACCGTCACTCTTCTGAGCATGAGTGGCCGCCCCGCCGTCTGTGCTGCTGGGACTCAGGCCTCGGCCCTCAAGGTGCTCACTCGCTGAGCAGGGGACGAGGGCGCCAGGAGCATGAGGGGGGAATGCCACACTTGGGACAGTGGTGACAGGCTTGCCAGCGGGAGAGGAGGCACTGCCTAGAGGTTTGCTGGCTCCAGTTGGTGGCTAGTGAATTATTCATTTATCAACCACCACGCTGAGGCTGCATGCCAGGAGAGAGCCTCGTGGCCCAGGGCTTTAAAGATTAATGTGTCCATTGAGTCACTCCCTCGACCCACATTCACAGGCACCTATCACTTGCTGAGCCCAGACTCTTCACACCACAAAAGGCCCAGCGGAGAAGGAGAGGTTCAAGCTGTGTTGTTTAACTGGAAAATAGTGTGGTGTGGAGGGGATGGGTGGGCCACCGAGCTGGGGGCCAGAGGGAAGCGCGAGATGATTTGGAGTGTGTCTGCGCGTGCGTGCGCGTGTATATGGGGGGAATGCATGATGCTCCTGTGTGTGCGTGCACAGGGGCCATGTACAGTGTGTGTGGACATGTGGGGGAGGTGGGGTGGGAAGCTGGGAGGCAGCAGCCTGATCCCTAAGGCTCATAGCCCCTTTAGGGGGCATGGACTCGAACCTACCGGATCTAGCAGCAGCTGGCTTGGCCCAGGGCACTGTCTGGTGGATCTCAGGACCCGGCCTTGACCCACTGGACTGAGGGGAGGTGGGCATGCTGATTGCCCAGCTTTCAGCCTCAGGCTGGGTGGGTGGACGGGGGGCTGCTCACAGCCTGGGCACAGACAGCTAACAGGTGTTAGCAGCACAGGCGGCTGGGAGCCCTGAGCCCCTGTCCACATGCACACACACATGCACACCTATGCACTTACGGCCAAGAGCAAGCTGGGGAGAAGCATGTGGGGCAGGAATTCCTTCACCAGGCAGATGTGCAAAGACACAGAGCTGGAAGACCATAACCTTTGTGAGAGCTGCCCAAGGCCCCTGCCACGAGTGGCAAGGTGGTAAGACCCGAGGTTGGCCTGTGGACAGGGTGACCTTGCATTTTAGGAAGCTCACTCTGGCTGCTGGTGTTGTGGGCTGAATGGCAGTCCCCTAAAAGATATGTCTATGTCCCATGTCCTAATCCCCAGACTCTATGAATGTGACCTCATTTGGCAAAAGGGGTGGGTGTGGAGATGAGCCCATGCTGGATTACCTGGTGGTCCCTAATCCAATGACAGGTGCTTTTAGAAGAGACAGACACACAGGGGAGGAGGCTGCGTGGAGATGGAAGCAGAGACTGGAGTGATGTGGCAACAAGCCCAGGAACACCTCAGGCTACCAGAAGCTGGAAGAGGCAGGGGAGGGTCCTCTGCTAGAGCCTCTGGAGGGAGCACAGTCCTGTGGACACCTTGATTTCAGACGTCTGGCCTCCAGTATTGGGAGAGGACATATTTCTTCTGTTTTGAGCCACCCCATCTATGGCCATTTGTTACAGCAGCCCCAGAAAATTAACCCAGCTGGTATGGAGAGAGGACGTGGGGAGCTTGGTGGAGGCAGGAGGTGCTGAGGCAGGAGAGTGAGGCTGGTGTGGGTGGGTGGGGGTTGGGTCGGAGGTGGAGAATTCCACATCATCCTGGCAACAAGTCACCTGGGCAGGAGAACTTAAGGAGCAGCGGCTTTATCCCTTGACGTTCCCAGCTGTCTCAAACCATAGCAATTATCCAGATGTATCAGAATGACCCTAGTGATGGCCACTAGCTTGGGAATTCCTTTGACGCTCTATGTCCTTAATGCCTGATGCACAATTTCCTGCTTGTGGAACACACGAATGAAATACGGGATTGTATGTGAGTTCGATATTGAACATTCACTCAACAAACAGTTATTAAGCTCCTACTGTGTGCCGGACTGGAAAGGCAAGAGAAACTCGATCCCCCACAGATCCGGGGCGGTGGAAAATCCAGACACAGACGCCCATAATGCCTCCACGAGGAAAGGCCCTCCTCACATTTTGTGCACGGCCCTTCCTTCGGGTCTCATCTGGATACGGGTTTCACGATACGCGCACCTTCTCCCGTTAGTGGCCCTGCCTACCCAGACCCTGACGTCTCAGTGAGAACTCCCGTAAGCGCCCCTCGCCTAGCTCTTGGCAGACGCTGCCAGCTCTCCCCGTCCTAAGTTCCACTGGGCCACCAGCCCAGAGCGACACCTGAGTCGGACCGCGGGGACTTGCGGCTCTGGTGCCTGGAGGTGCCCTCGTACCCGGCCAACAGCCTGTGATTAAACCGCGCCCTCCCGGCAGCTCCGCTGCTCCCGGGTCCGGGAGGCAGAGCTTGAGTCTCCCAGGGACCCGGCTTGAGGCGTCCGGGGACGGGGCATGAGCCTTCAGGGCGGGGCGTGGGCGCCCCGGGGGCGGGCATGTGGCGTGTGGACTTGGGGTGTCTTCCGAAGGCGGTGCGTGCGCCTCCCGGGACGGGGTG
>NW_007727553.1:83090-98556 GCF_000696425.1 Galeopterus variegatus
AGCAGACGAAGCCACGCGTTCACAGCACCGAGCTGGCGGGCCGGGCCGGCGGTTCGGGGCCCGTTTCGCGGGGCAGGCGCGGCTGGGCAGAGGGAAAAGGCCGGGCCTTCCGGATGTGGCCCGCCGCAGCGGAGGCTGGGAGGCCCGGCTGAGGGCCGAGGGCCCGTGCCTCTCCTTCTCTGCCACGCGCGGTGTGCTAGGCATTGAGCCGCCAGGTGGACTCCGGTGTCGCCTGTGCACAGACGGGCGCGCCGGCCCAAAGAGAGGACGTGGGCAGGAACACGCCTGGGACTAGGCGGGGCCGAGCCCGGGCTCCTACGGCTCTGGAGTGTGCCATGCCTTCTGCCACCCCTGTGTCCCTGCTTGCTGGGAGACTGTACGGCAGTTGGTCGCACGGAACCTTCTGGAGCACGCTGTTGGGGAGGTCCCGTCACACCGAGGACGCGGGAGTTCTGAACCTTGCCAGGGCGTCCACAGTGGTGCTGGGCGCCCTGCTTCCAAGGGAGGCAGCGACCCTCTGCGACTCCTGTGGCAGCACTCTTTCTCCGCCAGGGGTGTCTCTTTCAGCTGGCGGGCCGTTTATCTCCTGCCTTTACTGCTTCGTGTGCACCCTGTGGGGTCGTAGGAGTGCGCTTTCCAGTCAAAGGGGGCAGAGGGTCTGAGGAAATTGTGCAGGACCATTAACCCCAGTAATTTGTAAATCTAACTTACAAGAAAACTTGCAAAATATATTAAGGATGGCAGTGTCTCCTCATCTGCTACCATCCATCTGCTTCAAGGGTCCATGTAAATAAACCAGGTTTTGCTATGTAAAACAAGGCTTGGAGGCTCATGTCAGCAACACCACTTATCTGGCATCTCCTGGAATGAGGGGTCTCATGTAGGGACTGTTTGTACAAATGAAGTTTAGACCTAGAAATGCTAAAAGCTCTTTAGGTATAATTTTCAAAGGACATTTTTATAAAATGTACTGCATATACTCTTGCCCTTTGTAGGTGGCTAAATACTGGTCCCCTGAAGGTGTTCCTTGTCCTAATCCTTGGAACCTGTGAATGTCATCTTATATAGCAAAAGGGACTCTGCGATGGGATTAAGGACCTGGAGATGGCGAGTTTATCCTAGATTAACTGGGTGGGCCTGAAGTAACCACACCTGTCCTTATAAGAGAGAAACAGGAGTAGTCAAAGTCAGAGGAGAAGGCCACATGATGCAGAAGCAGACTTAAGAGATGCTGTGTTTCTAGCTTTGAAGGTGGAGGAAGGGGCCAGGAGCCCAGGGAGCCCAGGGAAAATGCAAGGAAACGGATTCTCCCCCTGAGCCTCCAAGAGGAACCAGCTGTGCTGACACCTTGATCTTAGCCCCTAAGGCTTATTTTGGACTTCTCACTTCCAGGATTCTAAGAGTATAAATGTGTGTCAGCACCACGCTCTCCCAAGTGAGCCAACCGGCCATCCTTATACAGGGATCCGAACCTGCGGCCTTGGTGCCATCAGCACCACACTCTCCCGAGTGAGCCACGGGCTGGCCCTTAAATGTGTGTTGTTTTAAGCCACTGAATTTGTGGTGATTTGTTACAGCAGCCATAGGGAACTAATCCACTTTGTTAGGTAGAGGATGCTGAACATAATCTTGACGATTGATTGTTGGTTGTTCTCCACCTTCTTTTATCAGTCTATTGGATGTCATTTAACCTTTTCTTGTTAACCCTGGTCATTGTGACTTTGTTTGGGTTCTGTGACCCAGTGCAGGGATTTCCTTAGGAGCTGTCCAGGGGTAGGGTGAAGAAGGGCTTTAACCCCTAAATAAATCCATTCCAGTGTGCTCTGGTTTTTGAGTTCTGTTCACTTTTCAGCGTGTTGGGTCTCCTTCCTTGGTGCCTGGCTGTGGCTGTAAATGCTGCTTTTGTTCTGCTCTGCCTGTGGTTGCCCTTAGCAGTTGCCTTGTTTGCCTTTCTCGCTTTTTTAAATCTGTGGACTAGGAAACCAGTGCTGAGTATAATCTTTAACTGTAACATGGGGATTTGTGGCATCCGTTTGATGGCTCAGAGGCCTTTTCCCTTCTATCATGTTAGCAGGGTTTGGTTAGGTGAGCTGTGGGGTGGGCAACCTGTAGTTAAATGCTTGCTGCGGTGACAACAGATGCACGGCAATGTGTGGTCCTTTCCAAGAATTGTGCAGAAGCTGATATGCCAGTTGCTAACTGTGCAGTAGTTGGGCTCCTTGCTTCTCAGAGTGTGGCCTGCAGATTGTAACATGGAAGTGACTGGGGGCTTGTCAGAAGTGCAGAATCTCAGAGCCTCAGACCTACTGAAGGAGAGTCTGCCTTTGAACACCATCCCCAGGGGCTTCAATAGCCCATTAGAGTCTGAGAAGCCTGGGGACCCAGTGAAAGACCCAGCAGCAGCTATCAGCTATGCTGAAAGTTCTTGGTCTTGTTTGAGCAGGCGTATGTGGGTGTGCACCCCTAACCCAGCATCTTCCTTCATTTGAGCAGTGGGTGAGCACTTGATTGAAGTACTCTCCTGTCTGCTTTCCTTTGCAGGTGTCAAGCTAGGGATGCAGTCCATTCCCATTGCCACTGCCTGCACCATTTACCATAAGTTCTTTTGTGAGACCAACCTGGACGCCTATGACCCTTACCTGGTTGCCATGTCTTCTATTTATTTGGCTGGCAAAGTGGAGGAGCAGCACCTGCGTACTCGTGACATCATCAATGTGTCCAACAGGTAATGGCTTCTGGGCTGAGGCATTTAGGAGGACTTCCTGGTGTCCACCCTGGAGGGGAAGGCAGAGAAGGCTCCCACTGAGCCCTGCCCTCCAGCTGCCAGCAGTCAGGCTTAGAAGGAACCACTGGGATGGCATTGAATGAGTGCCGGAAGCGCTAGCAATAAAGGTGGAAGGAGCCTGGTGTCAAGAGCCCCAGGGGAGCTTGGGCCAGATTATGGGAAGCCTTGAAGGCCAGATGGAGAGCAGAGGCAGGTTGAGCAGAGAGGACTTGGAGAGGCATGTCAAAGAAGATTCATCTGGAATCTTGGACAGGGATGGCTGGGGGCAGAAGGGCATGAGAGAGCACCTCCTTCCCAGTTAGGTTGTCCCATGTGTCCCACAGGGGGAGGGTGTGGACCCAGTGTCTTATTTAGCTGGTGTGAGAAACTGAGTCCTAGTTGCTCATGAACTTCTCTCGCCCTGCTGTGGGCATGTCATGTTCCTGCCGGGGAAGGACACGGGCCCAGCCAGTTGGGCAGGCTTTGCCAAGGCCTGGGATGTGGGTGGGGGGACAAGATTTATGGAAAGTTAGTAACTAGCTGTGAGTCATGGGTCTTTCCAGGAACTTTGATCATTAGGAAAGAAAACAATTTTGTTCTTCTTTTTTTAATAAGCAGGTAATGGAAGAGCACTTCCCACCCCCTAAGCATGACAGGTTCACAGTGTACAGGGAGAGACTAAGACAAAAACAGGCCAGGAGCTTAGGGAGGGTGGATGAAGTCTACCTGTCATTGTCTGGTCCCCAGCAGGGAGGAGCAGCAGAAGGGGAAATTGTGTGCAGCCCTAATTATATGTGGGTAGGGGGAGGGGCTTCTGTGGGGACACTGGAAAGTGAGCAAGCAGCTTGGAAGGATGAATCATTGGCAGAGAGTTTTGATCACTTGAGTGTGAGTCCTGTTCATGTCCATCTTGGGGATCTTGTGGAGGTGGGGGGCTGTTGTGGACGTATGCAGTATAAGTAAGGACAGAAAGATCTGGAAGGAAGGAAGGAAAGACAATGTTGGAAGTATAAAACTGAAAAGCGCTCACTTTTCTGAGTACCTCATTCTCATGATATGTTTCAATCTGTTCCTGGGCCTGGAGTGAGAGCCCTGGGATTTGCCACCCCAGGCAATGAAGACTCTCCCCAGCATTAGGCTGGCTGTGACAGGAGGCACAACCACCTCGGAGTGCTAGAGCTTTGGTCCCTCCAGCACCATTGCAAAGGGCCCATCTCTGCACGTGACACCTTGCTGAATGACAGGGGATGGCCCATCGGGCAAAAACTGGGAACCAGTTTCTGTCTTCTGTTGGCTACTGTTTTCATTCTGTACTCTAGACATGTAGATGAAGAATTATTTTATAAAGGATAAATAAAATGACCCTGTGTTAATCTACAGCAGGAGGACACTGTAGTTTGTGTCTGGCCATCACGTGACTTAAGAGCTTGACCAATTGGAGCCACGCATTTCTCAGGGGAAACCTGACAGCCGCGGTAAGCATGCCGTTTCTCTGCCCAGGTACTTTAACCCAGGTAGCGAGCCCTTGGAGCTGGACTCCCGCTTCTGGGAGCTCCGAGACAGCATTGTGCAGTGTGAGCTCCTCATGCTAAGGGTCCTGCGCTTCCAGGTCTCCTTCCAGCACCCACACAAGGTACGTGTTGGGAATTGGTGACTGTTTTGAGAGGCTTGAACTGTGGTCTCTGTTCTTTATCATGAAAGTGCAACCCAGCTAATACCGGGAGCACAACACTTCGGTGAGAGCAGGCTATACCTGGGAACTGGCCTCCTGCCTCTGCGTGCGGTGATTGGGTAGGCTGGCCTCTCTGGCTGGCTCCCACGGGTTTTCTCAGCTGTTCTAATTTCAGCTTCTGCCTTTTTGCCTGCTCGCCTGTGGCCCCAGGCTGGGATCTGAGCGGCCCCCTGAATCCCGTGGCCCGTATAAAGCGTGTGCTTGCTGAGCCTCAGGGAAGTAGAGCTGGTTTTGTGACCTGCCAATGTCCCTCTCACCATATGTGGCTGTTCTGCCTTGGAGCTTGCATCCAGCTCAGCCATGCTTAGAAACCCATGAGAAAAGCCAAGTTGCTCAAGTTAACTGACACACTCTCAACTTCTAGGGACATATAAGTCTCAACAGAAGAACCATTTCAAACATCAGCAAAAGGCAAAAGTCCAACTTTAGGAACACTTGGATGTGGTACTTCGGGTACCTCAGATCCACAGGCAGTTCAGAAGGATGGCCTGCCGAGAAAGACGAGGGGAGTCGTGGTTTGGGGCTCTGGACTACGATTTCTGTTCATTTTAATGGAACTTTTTATTGAGATAATTGTCGATTCCCACGCACTTGTAAGGAATAACATAGAGCGGTCCCATGTGCCCTTTGCCCAGGCTCCCCCAGTGGAAACCCTCTGTGAAATTCTATTCTACTGCAGTATCGTAGCCAGGATGTTGGCACTGACACAGTCTACCAGTTTCCCCAGTTTTACTACAGTTTTATCCCATGTCTGCTTTCATGCATCCACAATCAGAGTCAAGGTACAAAACAATTCCATCTGCCCTTTTCTGATCTCACCCCACCTTTCCACACTCACTCTCTAATCCCTGGACACCTCTGGTCTTGGATTTCCAACGGGCAGCCAACTCTATGAACCTCTGACCCATGACAAACACCAGTGGTGTTTGAGTCAGCACAGTGCTTGATTGGTGTGTGGGAGGAAGGTGGGCACTGCACTGGTGGCTGTGGGCTGGAGTTGTCAAGTTGACGGGGCTTAGCAAAGAGCAGTGCTCGGCCACGGAGGATATGTGGTCTGTCTTGGGATCAGGAATTGGGGGCTTGGCCTTACTGGGAGCCTGCCAGCCCCTCCCCTTCCTCTAGTCAGGGGAAGAGTCTCAGGATGGGGTAAGAAGTAATGCCTGAATCCCTTCTCCAGGGTGCGCTCCCCAGCGTCTCTGTATTGCATGAGGTTTGGGTAGGGCGTCTGTCTGCTGAGAGCAGGAGCCGACAGCTCAGCCCGAAGGTCGTTAAGATGTAGCTGAGAATGGCACTACTTTATCAGGGTCTTGGCACTAAGTGGAAAAATGCCGTCACCAGCCTCTACTCCTCCTGAAAGCATATGCCCTTGCAGACGGCTGGGCACGTGGGATGCAGTGCCCTATGTTCTGTACATAAGGGCACTGCTCTCTAGAGCACCAGACCCTGAATGATTTCCCATGGTGGCTGGAGCAGAGTCCTGTGATGGAGAGGAATTGCAGTGGGGGTGGCCATTGGGAATAGCCTGAGTGGCTTACCCCAGAGCTGGACCCAGAGGGTGAGAGTGGGCAGGCAGGTGGGGGCTGGGATGGGGGTGAGATGATCACAGGCAGATGGAGTGGCCGGTGCAAAGGCCCCAAGGTGCAGTGTGCTTGGTGCGTGCAGACACGCAAGGGTGGGGCTGGGACGGAGGGGAATGGGACTGAGAAGGGAGGCAGGGCTTGGTGGCCAGCATATGGCATTGTGGCTTTTCCCCTAAGTGACATGGAAACCTTTGGAGGGTTCAAACAAGGAGGTGACCTGATTGCGACAGCATGGGGAGGGAGAGTGGCGGGGAGGGAGAGTGGCTGGCAGGCAGAGGGAGCAGTGTGGCAGGGAGACTGAAGGCAGACTGGAAGGCAGACGGGCTGATGTGCCATGTGTCTTTGCAGTACCTGCTTCACTACCTGATTTCCCTGAAGAACTGGCTGAACCGCTACAGGTGGCAGCGGACCCCCATCGCCATCACAGCCTGGGCCCTGCTGCGGGACAGCTACCATGGGGGGCTGTGCCTCCGCTTCCAGGCTCAGCACATAGCCGTGGCGGTGCTCTACCTGGCCCTGCAGGTCTACGGAGTTGAGGTGCCCGCTGAGGCCGAGGCCGGGAAGCCCTGGTGGCAGGTGAGGTGGCTGCTCGGGGCACCGAACTGTACCCCATTTCCCTTCAGAAGTCCCTGTCACTGGGTGCTCAGCAGTTTCTTTTTATTAATTATCCGTGAAGAAAGATATGGGCTACTTGGGAATATGGAAGCTTGAAAATATCGTTCTGATATCTGAGGCAGGGGCTCCCTACCTTGGCACTGTGGACGTTTGGGGCTGGATCATTTTTTGTGTCAGGGCTGTCCGATATTGAGCAGCAGCCCTGGCCCCCATCCAGACATTGCCAGATGTCCCAGCATGGGGTTGCCCTAGTTGAGAACCACTGAGCTAAGCCCGGATCATCAGATACTTCTACTGAATTGAGTGGGAGTTTGTCATGGGTCAGAGGTTCATAGAGTTGGCTGCCCATTGGAAGCACATGGGCTGCTCTCCAAAGGTGGCTGGGTGGTTGGTAGGCAGGTAGATGATAGAGACAGGTGGATGGCTGGGTAGATAGTTGAGAGATAGAAGACGGGTGAGGTAGGCGGTAGGTAGATGTATAAGGAAGGTATGTGGATGTGAGATGACTGGTAAATTCTCCACCTCCCTCAGACCCACTGAATCTGAAGTGCAGTTTGTAGAGAGCGTGTTAAGATCTGCCCGGTGGAAGAGCTGCCCTCTTCGCTGGCCTGCTTGCCCTCTGTGGCAGACCACAGCCTTTCCTGGTTTCTCTTGATAATTGTCTGGCCGATCCTGCACCCCACCAGACTGTAAGTGCCCGAGGCCGGGGATCTTGTCTGTGTTGTTTACTGCCACATCTCTAGTGTCTAGACCTTGCACACAGTAGGTGCTTATAGTCCCAGTCTTGGGCCAGGTTAACCCCCCCAGGGTGTGGGGTTAAAAGGGCATCCATGTGGACAGAAAGTGTTGTTCCATGCTTAGCTGCTCAGGGACTTTTAGATAATATGACTGCGGTGTCCCTGTCAGTTGGGATCAGGTGGCAGCAGAAGGAGCTGCCACTTCCTGGCTCTGTTTTCTGAGGACATCTGGTGGCTGTGGTGGTCCTGGTCCCTGAGCTGCATGGATCTCCTGTGTCATCACCTGTTTCCTATTGTCTCTGCTGGCTCTCCTCCCTTTCTCTTTTTATTTTAATTTTTTCCTTTTTGTCTTTTTTCGTGACCGGCAACGGATCGCAACCCTCAGTGTCGCGCCCGTACCGGACCGGGACCGGCAACGGGATCGCAACCCTCGGTGTTGCGCCCGCCCCTCGCTCAGCCAGTGAGCGGGAACCGGTCTGTATGTGGGATCTGAACCCTCGGCGGGAGCGCCACCGCGCTCCCAAGCGGCGCACTGTAGCAGTGCGCCACCGGGCTGGCCCGTCCCTTTCTCTTTTGACTCTGTCTTCCTTCACATGCTCAGAGACTTCACTTGGTGTGCCGGCGTTGCCTCTGTGCCCCATGCTCAGCCCTTCCAAGGGGAGCATGAGCCAGACTGGCCGACCGCAGCCAGGGAGTGGCTCTAGCATGGGGCTCTTTTCTGGACAGCACAGACTCGCCCAGCAATTGCTCAGACTGCGAAGAAATTGCACTTTTTGGGGTGGCAAATGCATGTTCACCGAGCTCTTCGTAAAGCCTGTCCCATGTGATTTCGCCTTTCCTGGATGGCTCAGGCTGTGTGTACCGGGAGCTTCTGGATCCGGGTGTGCCCTTGGCTGGTGAGGCAAGGCAACATGCCTTGCAATGAGTGGCTCCCAGGGAGGCCTACCTGCCCGGGCGCTGGGAAGCTTACAGCTGATTTTCGAACCCCTTTTCCTCCTCTTGTGCTCTTGGTTACCCCTTGTAGCGACAGCCTCTGTTGTCCCTTGTCTGCCATGGGCACAGCACAAGAGCTGGATGCACTTCTTTGTGAGAAGCCCACCTGCACCCGAGGGCACTCGTGCCAAGCACATGAGGCATTGCCTCTGACTTTCAAGACCAGCGGGAAGGCAGCGGGGTCAGAAGTGTCGCAGGCTGTCACATGTTGTGGCTGAGACTTCCATGGCTGAAGCTGCACCAAGTGCTCTCCGTAGCCTTTTCCGTGCAGCTAGGGAGAATTTGCTTGCTTCCAGCCACTGTTACTCTTTGTCCTACAAGCACAGGTGCCATCCGTGCATAGGAAGTTGATGTCCCCAAGCAGGTGGATTGAGCTGCTCTTGGTCCCAGAGGGAAGCAGTGTCTCCTCCTAGGATTTGGTGCTGTGTCCCTTCTGCTACCAGGTGTTCCAGGGTTGTTACTTGCGTTGGACTTTTTGTTTTTAATTGTGGTGACATATAACTTACATAAAATGTAGCACGCTAACCATGTTTAAGTGCACAGCTCAGTGGCATTAAGTATGTTCACATTATGCAGCCATCACCGCCATCCACCTCCAGAACTTGTTCATCTTCCCAGACCAAACCTCAATCTTCCCCAACAATGACTCCCCAGCCCCTCCCCCAGTCCCTGGCTCCCGCCCTTCTACTGCGTGTCTCTATGAATTGGACTCATAAGTGTGGAACCATACAGGATTTGTCCTTTTCGACTGGCTTCTTTCACTGAGCAGTGTCCTCAAGGGTCATCTGTGCTGTAGCGTGTTTTGGGGTTTCCTTCTGTCTTACGGTTGAGTAATACCCCTTTGCAGGGCTGTACAGCACCACATTCTCTCTCCGTTCCTCCATTGATGGCTACTTGGCGTTGCTTCCACCTTTTGGCCCTAGATTCTTTTTAATGGTTATTTCTTGGCTTGGGGTCTCTAGGAGCATACAGATAGTGGACCCTGATGAGCAAGCCTGTTTTTCGGAAAGATTTGTTTCCACCCAGAGCCCAGTGTGAGACGGCTGTGATTCCCCAGCCAGGGCTCAGAGGGTTGCCAGGTCACCGTCTCCCACCTGAGCTTATAGTCTGTGGAGGGGCCTAGCTTTCTTTGAGAGGTTTGGGGCAATAGACTCAGGTCCAGAACTTGCCTTGGCTTGGCCCAAGACCTTGACCTGATTGGTGCCTTGGTTCCCCAGGCGGCAGTCTCCCTGGTACAGGGTGGCTACAGCATCCAACCAGGGGCTTGTTGCTTTGCTTTTATCTCTCTTGTGGCCAGGGGTCCCCAAGAGCACCCTCAGGCTCGGTGATTCTCTGGGAGGACTCTCAGAACTGAGGACAGCTGTCACCCTCGTTGTGGCTCATTACAGTGAAAGGGCACGGGTGGAAATCAGCAAAGGCACAGGACAGGCTCCAGGAGAGATCGGTGCGAGCTTCCAGGCGTCCCCTCTGGGGGTCGCCTGGACAGTGCTTACCTCTCCCAGCAACGGAGTGTGAGGAACAGTGTATGACATCATGTGTGGAGCACTGCCAGCCAGGGACCCTCACCCAGGCAGGGGTGTCCAGGGTTTTTACTGGGGCCAGTCGTGTAGGCGTGGAGCGCCTGTGTGGCTGACCTTGGTCACTCAGGCTCCAGCCACCCACGCGTCCAGGTGGTACCACGTGGCCCAAGGCCCCCACCCTGAGTTATGTCGTTGGTGCAGATTACCTGGCAGGGCCCAAGGCCCCAGGTGCACAAGATGCTCTCTTTAGGCAGGATTTTCCAGGGGCTCAGAGGTTACCCCCAGGGGCCAGGCCTGCCTGCCAAAGAGCAGGGTGTGGCCCCCAGGCCTGTGAGTTGGCCCCATGCTGCACACCCCTGTTGGTTTGGGCCCCTGAGGATTTAGCTGCTTGTCCTGGTCTGGATGTCTAGGCTGTAGAGCAGGTCCCAGTGTTCCTCAGGGCCTGGCTAGGGTGGGGGTGGGGTCCTGGCTACCAAGCCTGCCTCTTTCTGGAAATGGGACCCCTGCCCTTTCCTCTCACCAACATCCCCAGAGATCCTGGACCTGAGAGAGCCCCAGGCAGGAGGCAGGAGCCTGTGCTCTGGGCCCAGCTCTGTCACCAACTCACTGTGTGACCTTGGACAAGTCTCCTCTCTTGCCTGGGTTGGGCAGTCACCAAGGCCTCTTCCATCTGGAATGTTCTCTTCTTAGTATAAAGTCTTTGATCACCCTCAACAGGCTGGAACTGAACAGGCTTTGCAGGAGAGCCACCATTGTCATGGATAGCTGAGTCCCCATGCCCCCTTCCCCACCCGTGAAATGTGATTCTGCACATAGTGGCTGGTGCCTTGTTGAGCACAGAGGATGTCTAATTGGAACCTGTTTTCCTTCTTTCTAGGTGTTTAGTGACGACCTTACCAAGCCAATCATTGGTAATATTGTGTCTGATCTCATTCAGATTTATACCATAGACACAGAGATCCCCTAAGGCCCTGGCCCAGGCCTGCCCAAAGAGAAGCCCAGGATGGTTGGCTGCCTGGGGATGGTGCCACCATGTCGCCATAATGGCTGGTTCCCAGAGGACCAGCTGGGAGGACCAGTTGTGCTGCCGGAGATGCTTCTGCTTTGAGTGTCCCCAGCAGCCACGGTCCAGATGATGACAGGAGCTGCGACTCCAGCAGGCGGGCCAGGAGTGCACTGTCTGCAGCCGAGCCGAGGTGGCCACATCTGCTTTTGTCCTTTGAGAGGACTCTGACTGCAGTTGAGGCATGATGCTGTTGAAAGGAAAATCAGAGAACAGCTGGGACTGCACCCCTAAGGATTTTTTAAAAGCCAGATTTACAGAAAGTATGGATGTGCAACAAAGATGGAATTTTATTTTGTGTAATAAAAGTTGTAAATCAGGGCCGCCCCGTGGCTCATGTGGGAGAGTGCGGTGCTGATAACACCAAGGCCACGGGTTCGGATCCTATATAGGGATGGCCAGTTAGCTCACTTGGGAGAGCGTGGTGCTGACAACACCAAGTCAAGGGTTAAGATCCCCTTACCGGTTATCTTTAAAAAAAATAAAAATAAAAAAAATAAATAAAAGATGTAAATCAGCGGAGACCCCTGTCTTTGCTCGGTAGCCAGTGCTGCCCATTGGGGGTTTATGGGCAGCGGCAGAGACTCGATTTCCCTTGTGACCCAGGACGCTCTGCACTCCTCCTGGCTTGCAGTGCCTGGCAGGGTGGCACTGGAACATGGCAGGGCTGAGGAGCTGGCCTGCTTGCAGGTGAGCATTGGTTTTGGAAAGAACACTGCCATCAGGTGGCAAGCCTGGGGAGACCTGATCAAAATGCAACTAAAAGTAGTAAGGGGGGTTTTTTTAATGTCAAGGTAGCCAATCTAGAAGGGGAGTCTGGAGAGAGTCAAAACTGTAGCACCCCTTCTGAACCTGCTCCAAAGCTACTTCTTCAGAAAGGACCTCTCCTGGGCATGTGAGAAAACACACCCCGCCTGTGCTCCTGGGTTCCTCCACTGGGATTGACACATTCAGCACAAGATGTGTAGTGTTCAGGGACTGTCCCGGCAACTTCTGTACATTTCTCCGTGTTGCTAGCACAGGAGAGTGGGCTCTGACACCCACAGGTACGGGGGTGGGGTAATGCTTGGAGTTGTCCCCGGAGCTTTGGGTGAGCACTTTACATCACATGGGTCTCGCTTGTCATCCCTGGTGGGGGTGGACGGAGCAGTCACACATTGGTGACAAATCAGGCAGCAGGCTCGCTGGACATTACAAAGGGACTATGTTACCTGTCCACAGTGTAAGGACTCCGAGCCAGTGTCCCAGCCTTCCTGGTGGTCAGGCCTGTCCTCGCCGGCCTGGCATCTGTTTAGTGGAACTCTCCTGTGGGTTTTGATTATAAACTTAGCATGGGCTCGTGTTTCAGCTGTACGGTTGTAAGCTTTTTGAGACCAATCAGTCACGGAGCCACATTTATTGAGCAGCTACCATGTAGTGGGTCCCGGTCTAAGCTGGGGGCATAGCAGCGAAGCGAGCAGACAAAGCCCTTGCTCTCCCTGTGAGGAGGGAGAGACTAGACAGAATGAGCAGACCCACAGTGTGGTGGTGAGAACTGCCGAGGAGAAATGAGGCGCCCAGGACGCCAAGCACAGCCTGGAGCTGGGGCCAGGCCTCTGCACGTTTGGTTAAGAGAGTCATTCTGGATTGTTCCGGATACAAAGGCAGCCTCCTTTGCTGCCTTGTCACGGGCTACTAGAGCCCTGAGAGGCACTGTGAGAGGGCGAGGCCCCTGGAACTTTCTGGGTGTGCTCACTGCGACTGGGGCCGTCAGTTTGGTGATACACCATGGACCTGCTTTGGGAGGCGTGGGTGCTTCTTCCAGATAAGCCAGAAAAGGTGAAAGGGAGGAACGCAGATGGAAAGCCACTGCCTCTGCCGAGTGCTCCACCCTTGCGGTGGCATCCTTGTCCCTGTCGCTCCTTGAGGAGTCTGTGCCGTTTGCAGGCTGCGTGCTTGCTGACCTGGCCCTCCTGCCCCTAAGTTTCCTTCATCTGTTCCTACTTATCTCTAGTGGTGAATGAGAGGTTGCCCTGGACTGGGCTGATGGCACCTCCCCTGGGCCCCACCACCCCCAGAGTTCCCCTGTTCCACTGTATTGTTCCCACATCTGTCCACCCAGTTCAACCAGAGGCCTTTGAGGATGGGGACGGTGGCCTAGGGCAGGGGCTGCGAGTGTGGAGCGTGGATGTTGAGGGGCCAGCCAGCAAGCCTCCGAGGGCAGCTGTGCTCTCTCGCCTTCCTTCCCGTCTTCTGCTGTTTAAAAGCACCTCTCCTGGCCTGCTCTTTGGCGTTGACTATGCACTGCCCTTGGCCATGTGCTTATTGGCAACTTGAATTCAGACAGATGTTTCACTTTTGGAACAGTGTGGATGAAGCCTTGTTCTATTTCGGTGTTCCTCTGCATCGTGAAATTAAAGTTAGTGTGACAGGTGTTTTTTTTTTATTGTTTTTGCTTCCTATTACCAAGGCTTTAGCAAAAAATAATGGGGATTAAGGATATACATCCTTCCATCTCTTTTATTTTAGGTTTTAAAAAGTTCAGCAATAAAAGGTTGAGATAAGATTTTCAAGAACCTGAAGTTTCCAGGAGCTTTTAGTCCAGAGCATGTCTTAATTACCATAAAGTGACAAATGGCTGACCCTTACTTGGCCTATAAACCCAGTGGAAGGAGGAGGAGGGCAACTCGGTCCTGGGAGGGACCCAGCACATCTCTTCCTTCTTGGCCATAATGGATTGAATGGTGTCCCCCAAAAGATCTGTCTGTGTCCTAACCCCTGGACCCCGTGAATATGATCTTGTTTGGAAATAGGGTCTTTGCAGGTATAATCAAGTGGAGGTGAGTACATTAGGGTGGGCCCTGATGCAGTGACTTTTAAGAAGAGGAGAGGAGACACAGAGACAGACACGCATGGAGGGAGAATGCCATGTGAAGATACAGACATAGGGGAGAAGGCCACGTGGTGACAGAGGCAGCAATTGGAGTGATGCATCTGCAAGCCAAGGAGTGCCAAGGAGTGCTGGCCACACCCAGCACTAGCGGCTTCAGAGGGAGCTAGGCCCTGCGAACATCTGGATTTTGGACGTCTGGCCTCCAGCACTGTGAGAATCAGTTTCTGCTGTTCTAAGCCCCCCAGTTTGTGGCACTTTGTTACAGCAGCTACAAGATACCGTACATGGGCCTTCCCCGGACCCCCACACGAGCCTTACTCCCAGGGCTCGGCTGTTGTAGGCTTCCTTGCCCCAAACCATTTGGCTAAGTACTGATTTTCCCCCATGGGAACCTGGGTCATATTTGATAGCAGAAGTCCCTGGAAAAGAGAAGTCACAGACACAAATTCACGATTCTTTGTGGGGAGCATAACATCTCTCCATAAGGTGCCAGCCCTCTTGGTATGGAGCAGCGCCCAATCTGGACTGACAGCCTTGCGGTGAAAGACACGCTCATGCCCCAGTAAAGCGGAGGCACGCAGCTGCCTGGCTGGCTGCTGGTTGCTGCCATTGGTCTTTTTGCCTGTTTTAGAAGTATGGATGCTGCTGGTTGGAGGGAATCTTGAAGCCATTTTTGTCCTTTCTTGGCAGCTTCCCTGGAAAATGCGCTCTCTGGTGCTGCCAAGTCTAAAAGGGTGATGTGCGGGTCAGCGAAATAGAAACATCATGGAATGAGGTGAGGGGAGCCTTAGTGCCATCACCGCAGTGGTCCTTTGCAAGTCTTGGCCACAGAACTGCCTTCCTGGCTCTCCGGAGCTGGACCACGGGTGTGTGCACGCACAGGTAGCTGGCGAGTGCGGGAAGGGAGCGTGTGGAGTAAGTGGATGAGGGACAGGATGGGCTTCCTCTCCACGGCTTTGGGTTGAAGAGGAAATCCGATTGGAAGCCTCGTGAGCTGCTGATGGGAACGTACAATGGTGCAGCTGCTGTGCAAAACAGCACGGCGGCTTCTCAAAGATTAAACAGAACTGCCACAGAATCCAGCAATCCCACTTCTGGGTACACACCCAAAGGGGCTGAAAGCAGGGTCTCGAAGAGATATATGTGCACCCGTGCTCATAGCAGTATTATTCATAACAGCCACAACGTGGAAGCAGCCCAAGTGCCCATCCATGAATGGGTGGATAAGCACTGTGTGGTCCAGCCATACGATGCAGTATTACTCAGCCTTAAAAAGAAAACTCTCACCAACACGCTACAACGTGAATGACCCTTGAGGACATTGTGCTCAGTGAAATGAGCCAGGCACAAAAGGACAGAGCTGAATGGTTTCACTTATTTGAGGACTTTATATGAGAGGAGTCAAATCCATAGAGTAGGGCCGAGCCCGTGGCGCACTCGGGAGAGTGCAGCGCTAGGAGCGCAGTGACGCTCCCGCCACGGGGTCGGATCCTATATAGGGATGGCCGGTGCGCTCACTGGCTGAGCGAGGTGCGGCCGGTCTCAAAAAGGAAAAAAAAAAAAAAAAAAAAAAAAATCCATAGAGTAATG